>NC_047507.1:25459847-25745532 GCF_902827115.2 Pseudochaenichthys georgianus | reverse complement strand
GAGACCTATAATATTTTTGATGAAAAACAGTATAATAGGGGTCCTTTAATTATTGTATAGTTAGGTTCTGTGTCTAAAACATGCAGTTATTGGACAACATGCTAATGCACTGTATCTTTTCATTAAACTAAGCTGTTATCTTTCCCTTTCGTTTCAATATCAGTATTTATTCTAGTCCTGGTCTTATTTCACTGTGACCTGAAAACTACCTTATGCGTGTGAAGTTGTGAATTGCTCCCAGCTCCATATTCCACCACCTTTTTAAAGCATGCCGTATTGGATGTTGTTGATGTACTGGAGCTCTGAGCGTAAGCACTTGCACTTTGCATGGATTGTGTAAGTAGAAAATAACTTAATTCCCAGCTGCTCTGATAAAGCTGATCAGGGGTCAGGGTGGACGGTTATGTTTGCACTATTCAAGTGTAAATGTATGAAATCACGTATAATGTGTCCACTGTTAGTAAAGTAGCAGATCCATGAAGAAATATAAGATGAAACAGCAAAACGTTTTCCTTTTGTGTCATGCAGGTGGGAAGGAGAACAAGATGCCAATCCTCATCTCCAAGATTTTCAAGGGCCTGGCTGCTGACCAGACGGAGGCCCTTTATGTTGGGGACGCCATATTGTCTGTCAATAGCTACGACTTAAGGGAGGCCACACATGATGAGGCTGTGCAAGCACTGAAAAAAACTGGCAAAGAAGTCATCCTCGAAGGTAAGATTTATTTCACTCAGAAAAACAGAAAATGAAACACTCTTTTTGTCTGAGGAAGTCTTCTGTAATCGCTGTCTTTCTTTTTTGTCTCTGCTTTGCTGTTAAAACGTTCTGCCAGGAGATAACACTTGTGAAATATGTCACAACTTTTTCTATCATATTTATTTCAAAAATATAATCCTCAGAGCAGTCAAAATAAGATTATTCTCCTTCATGACAAAGGAGCATTTCCCTTTCTTCACTAGCTGCCCCAGATATATGCACAGATGAAAACAAAGGAAACTTTTGATACTTGAATATGTTTTGCTGCATTTCTCCTGCAGTTTGGTTCATTTTCCCTAAAGGGCCATATGTGACGAGCCGAGAGACAATCTGTTAAGTAACAACTTTGATCAGACATCCTCAGAAACATCAAAATAATGAGTTGAAAGGGAGAGGAAACCAAATATTGAGAATATTGTCGTGGCTCACACCTCTGTCGTCCATCAAACGCTGTTAATAACAGAAAGTATTGTGTTGCTCTTGGTGTCAGGACTGAGAACTGTTGAAAACGTACACGGTAAGACCGGCTATACTGTAACAAGGTTTTCAGTGGAGTCAGCAGGTATTTGAAATAGTTTGTAGCGTAACTCTGTCTCTTTTTGTCTCATGTTTACAGTAAAGTAATTTGCTGGATGGGTTTGTGTATGCAAGTTTGTCTTCAAGCATCAGTCAGGTGTGACTTCTCTTAATATGAGAGGTGATCTTTAGCTGTGAGGACAGAAGAGTGGGATTAAAAACAATCTGTCGTCTTGCCAACTGATTGCATCACAGGAATTCTCCGTGGCCTCCCAGGAAGCTGGGTTGAATTGATGATTTGCTACAAATGCAAAGATTCTAGAGTTTGATTGATGTATTGAATGTTGCTATTCAAAAAGAATATGTTTCCATCAGGAGCAGTAAAACTTGACATTTTGTTTCTTCACGTTTATTTATTTCTTCTATTGATCTTTATATTCTCTGTGTTTAAAAGTCAGTGTTACGAGAGCGTGCTTGCCCACAGAGTCCAAACAGAAGCTAGCAGTTATGAGCAGCGATGTGAGTCGAACTGACACTTCAGACCTTATGTGCTCTCAATGTATATTTTCAGATGAAAACCTAGTTCGCCAAAGGGTTTCTAAGGTAACTGTGCCCACACACACCCAAATTCTTACGTGTTTCGAACAAAAGGATAACTAATGCAACACGACATCAAATGTGCTTTTGAGAAAGTAAATGTCGGAAAGTAAATCTAGAGTTACCAGTTTTCCGTGTAACAGCATTTCTGTGGGTTAGCTTGCACGGTGGGCTAGCGTCAGTAACGTCAGTCAGCGGAGCAGGTACAGCCAGGGGAAATCATTGCAAATCCCCCTGCCTTAAGTTTGTCCACAGTCAGGCAGAAAAGTGTTGATATCAGACGGCTCAACCAGCGCTGCTCTGTGATCCGTGCGTGCGTGTGTGTGTGTGTGTGGCTGACCAAATGACTGAGAAGCTTTCAAATAATTGTAGATAGAGGAAATAAAGAGTGAATGTTTTTAGTGCACAGTTAAGGGCTATGAGCTTTCTAGATCCAGTTTTCAAGATTCAGATTTGCCTTTCAATACTATTTGTGCATCATCAAAAAATACTTGAGTGCATTTGACATGTGGTCCAAGTAAGATGTTTGCTTTGGTTTATTCAGAAACACTGTCCGAAACAGACTCCTACTTGGCACTACTCCAGTGCTTAAGGTCAGAGTCGCAGTCTTTCCTACAGCACAACAACAAACAAGCCACCACTGCTGCGCTTAAGGCACTTTTCTCTGTGAAATTCACAATGCAGACGGCCTTGACTGAGATCACTGCCTACATCACATTAAAATATCTGGAATGTGTGAACAGTAATACTTGAATCTGTCAGATAAGTACTTTCACAACATCTAGGTGAGTTACATTACAAGCCTGAGTGGCATTCTGCGCTTGTGGCAGGATTTTTCCTTTTTAACCTTTTGAGAGTCAAGAGGAAGAAGAAATATTTTTGCCTGTATTAAACCGATTTCCGCTCACTAAGATTAGTGGAAATTAGATTGTAATAACAGCACATGTAAGGTATTAAATCTGAGCTCTGCCTTAAACCTTAAGCAGTATAATCAAGGTGAGGAATGTTTTCAAGGTGTATGTATTTTTCTTTCAGTGAGTGAAAGTCCAAATTGTCTAAATGCCTAACATTAACAGACTAGAAAACAAGAAAATTACTTTTAAGATTGGTTTTGAAAAGCGTTTGGTGTTATAGCTGATATGGCACAGCTGTAAATAGGTTTACCATTGTTCACTTTATAGATTTTTAATCAATCATGTGAATATCATGTCCCACACAGTTGCTTAGCAGCCATAAGCAGATGAAAGGGGCAGCACTGTTGAGTGTTAATATTTGTAAAACTTCTGCATCCTGCTTTCCTAAATCTGTTTATAAAAAAATAAAATATGTTTCCAATAGGATGCCCTCTGCACGCTCCTCTTTCTCTGTAATCATGTCTCACCATACATCAAAATGGTGATGGAATAATCAGTGTGTGTCAGCAGGAGAGGAACAGTAACCACCTGAGAGGGTCAGATAAATATAAGAGACCAGATGAAACCATATAACCACAGGCCCCTTCATTTCCGCCCAGCGACATTTACAGCCTGACTGCGTGTGTTTGTGTATGGCCGTATAAGCACATGGACTGTTAGCATTCGTGTGTGTGTGTGTGTGTGTGTGTGTGTGTGTGTGTGTGTGTGTGTGTGTGTGTGTGTGTGTGTGTGTGTGTGTGTGTGTGTGTGTGTGTGTGTGTGTGTGTGTGTGTGTGTGTGTGTGTGTGTGTGTGTGTGTGTGTGTGTGTGTGTGTGTGTGTGTGTGTGTGTGTGTGTGTGTGTGTGTGTGTGTGTGTGTGTGTGTGTGTGTGTGTGTGTGTGTGTGTGTGTGTGTGTGTGTGTGTGTGTGTGTGTGTGTGTGTGTGTGTGTGTGATAAAGAGCAGGCTGGTGTATCCACAAGTGTGTGTTTATGTGGGAAGGGAAAGGACGAGGACAAAGAAGATAGGTACATAAGTCACCTTAACATTTCACCGCCTGCTTTATTATCACACCTGAATGTGCTATATATAAGATACAGACTCATACAGGGTTGCAGTCACAATAAAAGGTGGATTAATAAAGATTTAGCTAAATCTTCAGTGTGAGAACATCATGGAGCAATTCAACATGGCTTGATGGAGCAACAATGAACACATGTGAAATAAAAAATAAATTGGGAGAGAAATAAAAGAACAAAGCAGACATGTGAGGCAGCTCTACAGGACCAAACCACAAAGCCTGACAGAAAATCACACACACAACCACATTCTACACACACTCCCACATGGTGTGAAACAGAGACGCAGGATAAATTGGCTACAAAGGTCAGGGCACCGAGGTAAGTGTGAGTGTGTGTGCATGGGAATGTGTTCATTGGGAGAAGATGCATGTCAGTGTCTCTGTGTGTGAGTGCTGTTCATGTATCCGAGAAGTCAAATTACTAGTACATTATGTTTTGAAGTGCAGAGGAAGAATGTAATACTATTGATTGAGCTGCTGAGGCATGTTGTGAAACCCATAGTGTGGATGAGTGGCTGCTCAGAGCTGTTGTACAACTACCTCATTTATATTCTAGTTTTGGTAGCCAGTAGCAGACTTGACCCTCTTACTTGGTGGCTTAAGACTTTGCTATATTCACAAAGAAACAGTGTGTACAATATGTCCTCAGACCACATCTAAAAGCAAAAGTGTTTTAGGGATTCCAAGCGGCCACACACAGAAGCGGTAGGTACGAAAAACCTGTCATTATAGAGAGGAGTGCGATGTTAGAAAACGCAGCCCGTCAATTCCGTCTCCAGAAATGGGTGGGAATAGGGGGTTTTATCTCACATTATTAGAAGCAATATGGTGCTTGTAGTTCTCAAAGTGCCAAACTATACATCTGAGCAGTGTTTTCCTAAAATCATGACCCAGTTTCTCAAGAAAATCAACAGACCTTTTTGTGAGCAGTTTGATGTAGGAACTTTTTCTTTCTACCAAACTACACCCATCAACCATATCTCAGTGCAGAAAGACACATGCATTTATTTATTTATTTATGGGAAAGAGGTTCATAAAAACGTCAAAATGTTATTATTATTTTTTGTTTGAAAGTTAATTGTAACATTTTGGTTTCCTGAAATGCTTTAAATACCGCAATGACAGCCAAAAACCTGGAAGCAGTCATTCGCAACACCAATAGGTGATGTCACATTGACTAAACTTCTTATAGTCAATTGATCTATTCTATGTAAGTTAATAGAGTAACACAATACAGATAGAGACCTGTTTTCTTAAATGAGTTAATTTTTGGAAGAGTCATACTTCTTTTGTATTTCTGGTCCATATGGGGAGCTCTTTCAGCTGGCACCTAGACTGAAAGTTTCCATTAAAAAGTACATCCAGCCTCTTTCTGACGAGAATGTTTGACAGACTTGTTCCATGTGGTGAGGTCCATTTTTCTTCTTGGTGAGGATAATGTCAGCCTGAATTTTCAGGACAATTTACTTGGAAATCCAGGGGTCATCATTTTCTGATTGTCTGTGCACGAGGGTATAAGGGACAGAATGAGATAGAAAGACAGAGATACTTTTCCTCTACCAAGACATTTCTGAACACAGCTGTTTGTGTCTGTCCTGCCTTTTGTTAATGTAGGTGTGCTCAGGAATAATACACATAAAAACACACAGATGTATTCAATAGACTTAGTTATGGATGCTCTATGGTTTCAGTCTTTTCATTGTCTAAAAGTTATTTTAGTAGGACATATCTTGTTTGATAATTAGAGTCTCCTCATTTCTGTTATCCCCATTGGGCTGTTGGCCAATGTGTAAGCATGAACTATTGATACACTTTGTAAAATATGTCATGTTTCAAGCCAAAGTATGATGAACTGTTTTATCAGGACTGTAAGGCTTTACCTGAATCAGACATATTTGATTTGAATCTGATTTGGCTTTGACGTCCAAAAGTTGTTTGATGTATCAATGATGGACAATTTGACTGATATGTTTCCATGAGTGTAAAATCACCCGACAATCGCTATGTTTTCACTATTGTTGTGTCTTTGTAAGCGTAGAATAAGCCCATCAAATCGACATGGTCCTCTTCCATAGAGTCAGCCATGTCGCACCACCATATTTGTACAGTAGCCCAGAGTGGAATGGACAAACCAAACTTTCTGGAGACCACAATAGGATCATTAACCCACTGGGGAGGGGTGAGCATAGCAGTATTTAGTTGTTTTAAACAGCCTTTTGGCAAACAAGATGATATTTTCTTATGGTGGTGCCCAATCTCCTGTGTGACATGAATTTCTGGCCTGCTAAATGTTGTTTTAGTTGTTTGGATTCTACTGATTTGAAGAAGTCGCTGGCTGGACACAACTCTGGCATGCGTTCAGAGTGGACTGGGTGCCAGTGTGCTCGCCCACCTGTGGATTGTTTGCAAATAAAAATGAAAGATGCTAGCCGTGTGGGAGAAAGATCAGTAACATGCAGTGCATGAGACAAGTTTCTTTCCAGAAAAGCGACTGCAATCAGATTTTGGAGAAACAACTACCACTGTTTTCCAGCACTTTGTACTTCATGCGTCAGGACAGACAGTGAACCCTGCTTGTCTTTGTTTGCTTGGCGCATGAGAGGATGAATTGCAATAACAACAAAAACATTGGCACAGGCTATCTGCAAAACAGTTTTTATATAAAACATCAGTATCGTTTCAGAATTTCATATTTTGTATATCCCTTAAAGAGCCTGTGACAGCTTCCCAACAATGAAATATTGGGCTACTAGTAATCTCGAACCGTCAGTTTAAAAAAGAAAAAGCGATACCGTTCCGATAAATATCAATAATTTCGAACATCGCGGGGAAATTCCTTCGACTCATTTTGAAGTTTTGGGGGAAGCCGGAAGTGACGTCAATGCGGGAACGCTTCACTGTTCGGCGAGAGAGCCAAACACGGACAAAGTGTGTTGTCATGCGTAGAAATGGTGAATTACTGAGTTTAGGCACGTTAATAACGTTTTAATGAAGTTGACTACAGTATATTCATATTTGTCAGTGCTTTCATGTCAATTCGGTGAACATAAACATAAATGATCGTGGTGAAGATGATGATTAAATTAGGATTAAAATCGGAGCTGCTGAATTTCCTCCCGTAGGATGTGATATAAAAACAAATCGATTATTTTTTTAGTTGTAAACTCAAGTGGATGAAACTACATTTATTAGTGCTTTGATGTCAATGCGGCGAACATATGATAGATGAAATGATCGTGAGAATGATGATTAAAAATCGTTTGTTTGAGCCGGTCTACATTTCCTGATGAGAAAACAAACCGATGCTTTTTGTAGTTGGAGTACACCAACATGGATTTACCATTTACCACAATGTTGGGGAAATTAATGGATAAAATGCACGGATTATTATTATTATTATTATTATTATTCCCACTCCGATCGGGACACTAGGTCCACCGTTTCTCCGCAGCGAGGCTCCCCCCCGTTGACAGTTTACGTGGGCTGGGCTGGGTGCAGTGGCGGACTGCCCATCAGGACGAATCCCGATGGGCCGGTACCGAAGTGGGCCGGTCGGATAAGTCACTAGTACATCCCCCACTCCCCCAGTTGACAAACCCATGTTAGAGAGCTACAATAAATAACTAATTGTATTGAACAAATGTACTGAATTGCATACAAACAAGATGTCTGACGAGCAGACTGATTGTTGATCAGTTTTGGTAATGTATAAAAGTGTTCATAATATTACATAATTTTAGGTTTTAGTACAAGGACAGGACATTCAGCTCTTTAGAGAGCTGAGGAGTGCAGAGAGTAGCAGTTAGTTACATTTTGCTTTGAGAGATAAAAAGTATATTTTTTTATCTACAGGCTCTTCAAGGACATGTGTGAATATAGTCCATCAAAAAATGATACATACCACATAGTTTTTTTAAGCAAGGCCAGCAGAAATATATACGCCAGCCCTATCTCTCTGCACTGATCCAAGTCTGGTTAAGTGAGTGATATATGGAATATAATGACTTTGGGGAGTTTAAAGCTCCTTATTCGGACATAGCATGCTTCTGGCTAAGGCTGTCTGTACTAAATACATTCTTTGTCTAAAATTATTTTCAAAGCGTACAGGTTCTGTTATTGAAGCAACATAAGCCTCAGTTGTGTTGGCTGTTCACATATGATATCATCTGTAAATAGACAGTGCTCATGTATGCAAGCACATGCACTTGGATATGAATTTGCACACACATATTTCTGTACTGCTGATTCAGAGGGGTCACCCATGTCAATCAATCAATTAATGTTTATTTATATAGCCCAATATCACAAATGTTACATTTGTCTCAGTGGACTTCACAGTTTGTACAGAATATCAGTATGACAGTACGACACCCTCTGTCCTTAGACCCTCACATCGTACAAGGAAAAACTTGTTTAAAGGGGAAAATGGGAGAAACCTCAGGGAGAGCAACAGAGGAGGGATCCCTCTCCAAGGACGGACAGACGTGCAATAGATGCCGTGTGTAAATACGTGTCTCGTATTGGACTTTACCAAACAGGTAGCCAGGGACGCAAGTGAGATTTTCTTAATTCACAGTTTCCGACTGCAAATTCTCAAGTGGTGTTTTTGAGCTAAAATGCCTGAGCCTAGTCAGAGATGTGAGAGTTGCGATTTGTGTGGAATGCTTTCTCAAGTGGCTCTTTTTGTTTGAGAACGTGTGTGGGGTCCTTCTAAAGGCCATTTAACACTGTACTAGGAGAAACATGGTCAAATCTATAGTCATCGATCCAAAGAAGTGGTTGATTACAAACAGAAACAGACAGATATTTTCTGTCTTCTGTCTAGGCTTTTGCTGTGAAAGAACAACATATAGATAGTGGCTTGATGTCTGTCTGGTTCTCCCCTGATCGGCCAGCACACTGAAACTAACTAACTAACTAGCTTGAGTAATTTCTTGCATTTAAATAACTGTTTTGATTTGTTCCAGTCAGGCTTTCGTCCAAACCACAGCACCGAGACAGCTCTTGTAAAGGTATTCAATGACATCCACTTAAACACAGACAGTGGCAGAACTTCAGTGTTAGTATTATTAGATCTCAGTGCTGCGTTTGACACTGTTGACCACAACATATTACTCGACCGACTGGAAAACCGGGTGGGACTTTCGGAAACAGTTCTAAATTGGTTTGAATCCTACTTAAAGGACAGAAACAACTTGTTTCTATAGGTAAATACACATCTGAGTTGACAAATATGACATCAAGGCTCCATCTTGGGGCCTCTTCTCTTTAACATATACATGCTACCACTGGCTCAGATAATGAAAAACAACAAAATAAGTTACCATAGCTATGCGGATGACACACACATTTACGTTAGCAGTATTATCTCCACATATACATGTTTAGTATAGAGCGAAGAATGTCTTAACTTTTCAGAGTTTGACCTGAAGGACTAGTACATTTCTCATTCTATCCCTTGTCATGCAGGATTGGTGTAGTCACTGGTGAAACCTTTACCGTAGAGCCATAGTCTGCTGTCCTATTCATTTTTGTTGCTTTGCTGACTTTTACTGTCATCTCAGTCCGTAGGACCCAGAACTCCCCCCCCAAACTAAAAGGCAAATGTATAAGTTAAACTAATAAATAAAGCCATGAAAACTGGACTAGATCCACCTCCACACTAAAAGAATAAACAAAAAGACAACAATAGAGAGCTAAATCCTAACTAAAGATCAGTGTCAGAGCCAGCTCCTTCTCTTCCAGCTTTCCTTTGATTGTGGAGATCAGGAGCACCTGAGTGGAGGCGGAGCCAGGAACAGATCAGGTGCACCCTTACACTGAGGATAGAAAGAACCAATAGGTGCGACGCCCGCGTAACAATCTCTTCTGATTACACTTTTGTCATATCTGGAAGACCAATTTAAAGCTGAGGATTGGACATGCATCTTTTTCTCAATTTGATCTGTCCGTCAAATTTAATTGGTGAGAAGTTCATCTGCATTTGGTAATATTTGAGTGTTGAATATTTGAAATCTAACATGAATGGTTTGCTGATGAGCTTGTCTGCAATTAAAAAAACATGGTACAAGTTTCTGTCTTCCTAAAATGCACAATTTTGGGATGTCGGTAAATAAATATAATAAATAATTGAAATAATTGTATGAAACCAAACTCGTGTTTTGACTGGAGCTGTACAGTGACGTCAGTGACATGCATGTACTTCATCACCCAATTAAAACCTTCTGGCTCTCGCTCCTGTGACAGAATAATTATTACTTTGAAAATAAACCTTTCCCTTGTAGCCCGACTAAATCTCTCAGCCACATCCCTCCAACTTCTTACTACCTATTGGATCTTTGTTCTCAAAGCCACCTTTGTTCTCTTATCTTTAAAGATATATAAGTGAATTATTTAACAGTAAAGAGATAAAGGATTTTTTTCTTAATTTCATATGTATCATTATCTAGATATAGAATCATTTTAAAGAGCAGTTCAGTGCAGAGTTCAGCTTTGTATAATGTGTTTTAATTGCAAACTAAATTTAACTCTATTCACATTGGTTTCAGATAACCTTCATTGATCTCCTCATTTTGGAGATAAAACATATGTTGCTGTTATTCGTTCATTTTATATAAATAAGTAAAGTTGTCTGTGAAACTCAAGTATAAGAAGTATTAGTAAAGAGAATATAATTGCCTGTATATATTTTCCAGTATGCAGGAGCTGACAGTTATTTTCCGCTTACATTTCACCACAGTACATTTGACACCAACACACAAACGTAGACCGAAAGACACACAGTACTTACTTAGTGTATCTTGTATCAATATGTTGTCTTCACACTGACCTAGATGCAATGATGTTGTGCCCTGTTCCTGTAAAAACCTTAAATTTAGGATTCATACATATCCACCATCTCTGGGTCTTCTCAGGACACAATCAATGTGATGTTACTGACAATGTATTTGGCACCTTCAGAAAAATAAATCCCACCCAGCTGGTGTTCGAATTCTTTCAGGTAAACAATCACAAATAGCCACTGCCCAGTAAAGTCAAACTTGTTTTACTTTAGTTCTGCAGGTTGTTTGGAACCATCCACAACAGTGTCAGATTAATAATTGTCGTATCATGAAAGGATTGTTTTTCTCTCCTCAAGCTTATGGCTCAGTGTTGTTTGTGTATTACGAACGTGTCAAAGAGTGTTACCACAGTAATACCAATTCATGAAAAGCAAATATGAATCTTCTGTTGAAAGCCGACCTATACTGTAAACCTCGCTTTCTTGAAGCCTTTGGATGGGAAAGGAGAGTATGAGCAACACAGTGGATTTACACTGTATTTGCATTTAAAGCAAATCTTCATAGGATAATTCCTGTCCAACCACTCTTCTGCTCTTTGAATGTATTTGACTGAGTTTCTGTCTTGAATCTCTCTGCTGTGAAACCTCTAACCCTCTGGACACACAGCTTGGTTCCTTCTCCTGCAGAGCTGCTGGCCTGTGAGGACATTGTGCTTATGCTCAGCGAGGGAATGGATTCACTCACAAAATAACATAGCTTTATTAAATCACAACTGTCCCTCAGACCCTTAGTCCCTCTGTGGTGTCAAGTTTGCTTAACAGGCCCCCTCTCAACCCCGCTGCCCTGGTCCGGGGCCCCTGGTAAATTGGTGGCCAAGTCTTTGTGCCCCTCTCTCACTTCATTACAGACTCAGACTCCACTGAACCGTCTCACAGTATTGTGCAGCCTCTGCATGAAGGGGAAGTGGGGGTAGGATGAGTAACAGATATGCCAGGGTGTGTATGACGCTATTATTCTAAATAAAATGCATGAAAAACTAAAGGTAAAAATATGAATTAATCCATTCTTCAGCATATCTAAAAACTGGTGATGTACCAGCCGACACGGATTAAATTGACTGATTTTTCAACATGACTACTTAGGATTTAATATGTGTCTATACCTTATTTTATGGTACATAATTTAACTTTTTTTTAATAAACTCTTTACATTTTCTTTTAAAGTCCATCGCTATTTAAAATTCAGAATCACTTGTTGTAAACAAATACTATAAATGAGGTTCCTAGGTCAGACAGCAAGATGCCACTTTGCATCACTCAATGCTTCAGGCAGCAAACAGACCTCTCGACGCACAATTAAAAACGTTTTTGGAAAGTAAGGTTCAAATGTCTACCAGTCAACCCCCCTTTTTATCTGTTCTTGTCCTCTGCCAGACCCTGCGGAAGTTTCCTTCACTTTCACTTTGTTGAATTAGGATAATGAACTCTCCTGACACTATATGCAAAGTAATCAAATCTGTGCTTTGGCAGGATGTGAATTAGTTTAAAAGTCTGATTCGGTGTGCTCTGCCTCTCTCACACTCTTCTCTCGTACCACAACCTCCCAGTGGCGAACCGTCAGGGCCTTCAAGGTATTCAGAGAATACCCTGGAACACTCAGATAAAACAAACAAAAAATCGATTTAATTATATAAATAAAATGTATATAAAATGAATAAATGAGAATTGTATCTGTGTTGATGATCTGTAATATTACAGTGTTACGTTGATTTGTTTGTCCTTCTCGGACCATGCGCTACGCATTTCAGTGGTTTTCTGTTAGAAAAGAAAGCGGGGGGTGTGTGTGTCAGGTCCAGTTGTGATAGACACGGTTCGCCACTGCAACCTCCACACCTCAAGGTTGGCATTTTATCCATGACTTTAATGAGATTGGAACAATGAACTTATTTAAATCATTCAGAACAGGGAAAATCTTTGTTTGGCTGATTGACGCTGCCAGAAAGAGACACCCATTAAATGGAAACACTGGGGACACATGAACCTGACATTTATTAGCTAACTGTACACAGTGTTGTAGAGATCCCTGATAGGAGTCATGATGTACACTTTTTTTAGTTGAAGTTTAATTAAGTTACTTACATAAACTAGTTTTTTACAAGAATCCCTTCAAGTTGTTTTAAAGAGTACATTGTACTTGATTTCCATTACTCATCCACCGTCATATGCTGATGTGATATTAGCTAACATTGGCTGATGGTCTCGTCCATGCTCGTATATTAGTCTTGAATCTGAACGAGTTCTTTTTCTGCATGAATACACTTTTGTTACTGAATATGTAAAATGTTAACAACAATTTGGTAATTTTGAGTTGCATCCTCTTTTGCACAGTTCCTATACCATATTTTTTTAAACAAAAACTAGATACAAATTGACACCATCTAATTTATGATTGGCAGAGTTGACTAAATAATGACTTTAATTTATGTTTACCTCCATTGACCTCAATGTACTTATTGAAAACAGCAAGTGTTCCTGTTACTTTGCAGTTATTTATGATGTTGTTTTGGCACGGGACATCTTTCCTTGTTGGTGGTGTAACATTGAGACATTCTTCGTCAGACATGGTTTACAGAGCCAACAGCATGCTTCTGAGGTCGCTGGCTGGCCAACGGCATTCCAGCTGCTCCCACGGTAACCAGCAGTGGTGGGAGGAAGGACTGGTGTTCAGATTCAGAGCATTGTTTTCCCTTTTATAAGTCACTAACACTTGTTTATTTAATGACTGCCAATGACATTAACTTCCTGGTTTTATGATTAGATACCACAGAAGGCAGTTCAAATTTTGTATAATCAAAGATAACTAAACAAATAAATAATCGAGTGCGGGGATGCAGTCAGAGATTTTGGATGATGTTGTGTAGGAAGGGCTACAGTATGTGTGCAAAGGTAGTGCAATCAACACAATGGAGAGTAATGGCTGGCCAGAGGTTGAAAATATAGACTTGTGACAATTTGGACCGTCCAGGAAACTGTAAAAGAAAGGGCTTTTCAAACCACAGTTAACTGAATTGTGTAAAGACTGAATTGGCGGAAAATGTCTACTCAGGATTTGTGAGGTTCAATGTAAAGACTTTAGCAGAAAAAAAGCTAAGTGGCAGATTCTGCTAAGGGAGCAAAGAAACTACACACACACACACACACACACACACACACACACACACACACACACACACACACACACACACACACATACACAGTCACACACACACACACACACACACACACACACACACACACACACACACACACACACACACACACACACACACACACACACACACACACACACCACACACACACACACACACACACACACACACACACACACACACACACCACACACACACACACACACACACACACACACACACACACACACACACACACACACACACACACACACACACACACTTACAGTACAAAAGTAGTTTCACTGGCTGACAGATAAGCTAAAGTAATAACAGTGCCATCTCAGCTAATTTTAGCTCTGTATTGAATGTGCCGCCACTGGTATTCATGGCAACATTTCTGGTTGAGCTTAAATCTATGTTTGGTCTCTCTGTATTGCCTATCTCACTCTTTCTTGTTCATTCCTTTCCTCCGCCCCCATATCTCCATCCCTGTCTCCTCTCCTTTTCATTCACTACTCTGTTTGAAAGCTATCTTGCCTGATTTGTTATGTGGGGCCACAGCTAATGCCTTACATTTCTAATCTGGGAAAAACCAATGTGATCATTTGGAAATCGCCTTTTTTGGATAGTAGTTAATCCTCTTAAATATCTCCTTATATGTTCTACGGTTGGTGTTTTTGCACGGCTCTTACAGCTATGCTTTCTTGGTCCTGCCTTTCTCTAACAACACTTTTACGAATCTTTTATTTGTTTAAGTGTTGCAATAGCTGCATGGCTGAGACATCATAGATATCATATCATCATACATCTAGCCCTTCTATGATGGCTTCCACTTGAAACTAAAATATAGACAGTCCCATTTCCGTTCCCAGTCTTGTGGATGAGCCTGCCGTATTGAGATTGACCACATTCATTTGGAATGGCCTTGGTCCAGCGACAAGGAAGCAGTTGGCCTTCCCATGGTACAAACATCAATGGGTTGGCACGGGAACAAATGGACTCGAGCTCATTTCCATGAAACATTACGTATGCAAATTGACGGCCACTTCAAAGCTGTAGCTGGTACATATTGGTTGCTCATTGATTCCTAGTCTACAGTACACACCCACAATATGTCTTGTTTTGTCTACAAATGTGCATTTGTTTATGGTAAATTGAGCTGATATTGCATAGCAGTAATGAGAAGCAAAGTGATAAGTGAAAATAACTCTTATGGATCCTTCAAATGCTTTTGGGTCATGTGATGTTAGTGTGATTGTGTATGAGACCATACGCAAAACATAAGGTCAGTGGGGCATACAGTAGAACAAAAACCACAGTGGCATCTAAGGGGTCATTGTGCACTCACTACTTGTTTGCTTTATGGCTGGGTCAAATGTGCCAATGCTGATATGACGCCGAAGTTTAATGCAAGCTTTGGGTATTCCGTGCTGTATATAAAAAGCACCATGGCTGGATTATCAGTGATTCCAAAACATAACTATGCTTTTGGATAGGCATTGATTTTGGTGCTCATTTATGTGTGCTAAACCAGGAAGAGTGTGTGAGCAAGTGTTTGCGTCAAAGCCAGACTGTGTGTGTTTTGTAAATGCGTGTTCCAGGAAACCATACTGGTAGACCAGAGTGAGAGAAAGAGTATGTAATGCAGACATTTCCAAAACTCTTGATCCAAAGTGGAGACAAAGTCATTCCTCTCAGTGATTCATTATAGATTTGAGAGAAAAATCTTTAATGGCGAGAGATTTCTATATTTCACATTTGGAGACAATCCACTTCCCAAACCAACCTGAAAATGAACTGACCTCATCTGTGATGAAGGGAAGGGTGGGAGACACATTAGAGTTCCAGGACAATATCATTGAAAGAGAATACGTTCTCAAAAGAAGATGAAGTGCAGACAGAAGGATAGTGAACTTTCCGCTGACTCAGAGAAGCTACTGTGTGTTTATAGGTTTAAACATTAGGTCATGCCCTTTTCTGCTGCTGCTTAAGTCCCCTTCAGACATATTGTGCTGCCAGTTTTAAATGTAGGTATCTTGCTTTTTCCCCATAAAAAGGCAGTTTTCCTACGTAGGAACCACGTGTGAGTACATTCAGTTCCTTTGCCGTAAAAAACAACGTTTTATGATGTTCTTCCATTTGACATTTCTGCATAAAACATTTAGAACCAATCATGGGCGGCCAGAAACACTTAACTGTTAATGCTCGGCTATTAATCATATTAAGGATTTTAAAGTGGACTAACATTTGAGATGGCTTTTATGAGAATGACTAGAGATGGTTTGGTTTTACATTCACAGTTGCGTCTTATTAGTCCTAGACATGATGTACATTACATTACATTGCATTTAGCTGACGCTTTTATCCAAAGCGACTTACAATAAGTGCGTTCGACCAACAAAATACAAACTTGAAGAAAACAGAATCATATAAGTACATCAGGTTGCATAGAGCAAAAACATTTCAAGTGCTACTCAACTGGCTTTAGATAAGCCAGTCCTTTATTAGTATATAAGTGCTTTGTTAATGTACTGCTTGTTTTAAAAAAATAACTATGGCTGCCTGTCTGCCTGGCTGGCTATGGGCTCTATTTGAGGAATGGTGGATCCCCCTCTTTCTCTCCTGTTGTCCTGTGCTGTGACTCTTCTGCTTGCCCTCTGACTACATGCCTCTTGTCCTGTGCAAGAAGAGCACTTCACACTTCCCCGGTGAAACCAGAGCTCTGCCTTCAGCCTTTCGCCTCATGCCACGCCATGTCCTCTGGGCTATTTTTACTCCAGCAGTGGCCACTTCTGCCAAACCCATACCACAGCCTACTTGTGTGTGTGTGTGTGTGTGTGTGTGTGTGTGTGTGTGTGTGTGTGTGTGTGTGTGTGTGTGTGTGTGTGTGTGTGTGTGTGTGTGTGTGTGTGTGTGTGTGTGTGTGTGTGTGTGTGTGTGTGTGTGTGTGTGTGTGTGTGTGTGTGTGTGTGTGTGTGTGTGTGTGTGTGTGTGTGTGTGTGTGTGTGTGTGTGTGTGTGTGTGTGTGTGTGTGTGTGTGTGTGTGTGTGTGTGTGTGTGTGTGTGTGTGTGTGTGTGTGTGTGTGTGTGTGTGTGTGTGTGTGTGTGTGTGTGTGTGTGTGTGTGTGTGTGTGAGATAAAAAAAAAAAATAGATGAGAGCAGAATAGAGCTGGGCAATGTGCCAGAATGAAATACAATAGATTCTGATAATTATTGTTTGTGATTGGAAAATTACAAAAAAGGGGCAAATACATTTGCCCCTTTTGGGTCATTCATACAGTACATATTACAAAACAGCCAATACTTAAAATCCCATTGACCACATTGACTAATGCCAGCATGAAAACAGATGAACCACTGTTGTCTAATTGGCAGGAATCAACCAATTTCAGTCAATACATCACTTTTGTTGTCCTCAAAGAGCAATTGGTTATGCATGCTGTGAAATAACAAGATAAAAAGGACACGAATCACATGGAATAAACTAATTCAGTTAAATATAAATGACATTTATCTAGAAAGTTCTTCCACAGCTTTTACATTCCCCAACGTGTCAGCCATGCCAGTCGGCTCACAGCTGGAAGAAACCACTTCCTCCCCCACACGGTTATGAGTGTGGGCTGCACATGTGATGGCAGAATGCACTGTGCATGCAGAGGGTCATAAATTGACTGAATTCTTATTTAATGGGATGCTGGCAAATGATCACATGTAATGGAAGAGTATGCTGTTGATTACAGTGCATGTTTACAATTAAATTAAATTGGATTACTTTTAATCAAAACATGCCATGAGACCAAGTATTGTTTTTTCAAATCTGCATTTGCCCCCATATAAGTTCACAATTAAAAGGCATGAATTAAATATTGAAATCATGCAAAATCCCTGAGCACAACTTGCCTTTGAGATTTCTCCGGAAATGTACCAGACATTTCTGACCCGACCCTAGTTAGACCTTTTCTTTTTCTTCATGAAAGAGCATGATAAGCACTGTATAAGAGCTGAGGAATCTGAAGTGATGGATCATTCTTTACAGATCTGTTTAAAGCTGTCAAGTGCTACAGCTTTCTACTCATCTCAGAACCTGGAGGCTCCATATTCAAATCCCAAATTCCTTTTTCTCTGCCTCCTCGGTGCTCTTGTACTTCTTTAGCCTGTACGCTTGATCTAATTCTCTCTCTCACACTCTTGCTCTGTTTCAGTGAAGTACATCAAGGAGATGTCGGCCTTCTTTAAAAACTCGGGGTCCCCCGGGGCCGCCCTCCCCTGGGACTCTCCCCCCTCCACCCCTCAGAGGGGCACTGAACTCTCACCTGCTGAGGGGAAGGAGCCCCGCAGCATCCCGCTAAAGATGTGCCAGGTATTACGGAGACAGTGCCCCCCAGACACAGAACACAGGTACAACACGTTACAAGTTGTATGTAACATTTTGATATGTATAGCTCTTAAGAAGAAAACAATCTAACAGATCTCATCTTGAAAATAACAAATTGGTTCAGAGAGAATATTGTAAAAGTCACTTCCCATCTCCTTCACATATTCTCTTTTTTATTGAAAACCTCTTCACCCTAAAGCTTGTGTCTCTTTGCCATTCCTCTTTTATTCCTCTAACTTTCTCCTTAGGGTTAGAGGTTAATGTTGACTCCCTGCTTACTTATCTCGGTCTTGCTCTCGTCTGCCAGGTATTTCGAGGTGATTTCAGCCAACAGAAAGAACTCCGTGTTCCTGCGGGCTATAGACCCAGCCATGGCTCAGTCCTGGTTCAATGCCATCCAGACCGGCACTGCCAACCTTCTACCCCGATTGAAGGGGGAGATGAAGAGCATGCAACTTGGCATTGATGTCAAACATCTGGGTTGGATTACAGAGCAGGTATGCAATACATGATCCATACTGGAAAACTCACTTTGAAATATTTAGTAGTCTTTATGTGTGTGTTAAAGGTCCCCTATTATACTGTTTTTCCTCAATATATTATAGGTCTCAGATATATACAAACATGTCTCTGAAGTGTTAGGCTCCAAATACCAAACAGATCACCCATTGTAGCATCCCATAATCCCCTCTGTTTCAGCCCTGTTTCAAAAGTGCTGATTCTCTGTCTGTTACTTTAGATGAAAATAAGGAGCCACTCCCCTCTGAGAGATATTTGGGGGTGGGGGTTACACAAGCCAAACATTCGTTATGAGCTTATGACATCATAAAGTGGCCAAAATCTGATCAGCTCATTTTCAGACAGGTTTTTATATAAATGGATATAAAAAGAGAGTTTTTTTTTTCCTGAAACTTTCAGAATCTCTTTACACAGAGGAGTCTATGTACAGTGGGGCAAAAAAGTATTTAGTCAGCCACCAATTGTGCAAGTTCTCCCACTTAAAAAGATGAGAGGCCTGTATTTTTAATCCTAGGTATACCTCAACTATGAGAGACAAAATGAGAAAATAAAAATCCAGAAAATCACATTGTCTGATTTTTAAAGAATTTATTTGCAAATTATGGTGGAAAATAAGTATTTGGTCAATAACAAAAGTTCATCTCAATACTTTGTTATATACCCTTTGTTGGCAATGACAGAGGTCAAATGTTTTCTGTAAGTCTTCACAAGGTTTTCACACACTGTTGCTGGTATTTTGGCCCATTCCTCCATGCAGATCTCCTCTAGAGCAGTGATGTTTTGGGGCTGTCGCTGGGCAACACGGACTTTCAACTCCCTCCAAAGATTTTCTATGGGGTTGAGATCTGGAGACTGGCTAGGCCACTCCAGGACCTTGAAATGCTTCTTACGAAGCCACTCCTTCGTTGCCCGGGCGGTGTGTTTGGGATCATTGTCATGCTGAAAGACCCAGCCACGTTTCATCTTCAATGCCCTTGCTGATGGAAGGAGGTTGTCACTCAAAATCTCACGATACATGGCCCATTCATTCTTTCCTTTACACGGATCAGTCGTCCTGGTCCCTTTGCAGGAAAACAGCCCCAAAGCATGATGTTTCCACCCCCATGTTTCACAGTAGGTATGGTGTTCTTTGGATGCAACTCAGCATTCTTTCTCCTCCAAACACGTCTAGTTGAGTTTTTACCAAAAAGTTCTATTTTGGTTTCATCTGACCATATGACATTCTCCCAATCCTCTTCTGGATCATCTAAATGCTCTCTGGCAAACTTCAGACGGGCCTGGACATGTACTGGCTTAAGCAGGGGGACACGTCTGGCACTGCAGGATTTGAGTCCCTGGCGGCGTAGTGTGTTACTGATGGTAGCCTTTGTTACTTTGGTCCCAGCTCTCTGCAGGTCATTGACTAGGTCCCCCCGTGTGGTTCTGGGATTTTTGCTCACCGTTCTTGTGATCATTTTGACCCCACGGGGTGAGATCTTGCGTGGAGCCCCAGATCGATGGAGATTATCAGTGGTCTTGTATGTCTTCCATTTTCTAATAATTGCTCCCACAGTTGATTTCTTCACACCAAGCTGCTTACCTATCACAGATTCAGTCTTCCCAGCCTGGTGCAGGTCTACAATTTTGTTTCTGGTGTCCTTTGACAGCTCTTTGGTCTTGGCCATAGTGGAGTCAGTATAAAAGACACCTGTCTTTTATACTGATAACGAGTTCAAACAGGTGCCATTAATACAGTTAACGAGTGGAGGACAGAGGAGGCTCTTACAGAAGAAGTTACAGGTCTGTGAGAGCCAGAAATCTTGTTTGTTTGTAGGTGACCAAATGCCTATTTTACCGAGGAATTTACCAATTAATTCATTAAAAATCCTACAATGTGATTTCCTGGATTCTTTCCCCCCATTCTGTCTCTCATACTGTAGTTGAAGTGTACCTAGGATGAAAATTACAGGCCTCTCTCATCTTTTTAAGTGGGAGAACTTGCACAATTGGTGGCTGACTAAATACTTTTTTGCCCCACTGTATACAATACATGAAAAAGTGGATTTTGCATAATAGGTGACCTTTAAGTATGAGATGGTGCCTTTTTTCCAAATGTGTTATGCTTTTGTGCTTGTGTACCGGTTTCCCTTGGCATTTCTGTCATGTATGGTAATCGTGAAGTACCTTATGTTGAATTTAAATAATTTCTCATTTGCAGGTGACCCAGGGTCCAGAGAAGCCGGTGCTGGCCATGTTGACAGACAGAGACCTGCTCCTGTATCCCTCCCTGCCTGAGAGCAAAGAGAGCCTCAGCAGCCCCATCAAGAGTCACCCGCTCATTGCTACCAGGTTTAAACACACACATGCCTGCATTTATACAAAACACCTCATGCAATACTCAATATTTAACAAAACACGTAGCACATTTGCCATTTCATAAACTTCTGTCCTTCACCCTGAGCAGTCCTGTGGCTTGTTTTGGCCCAGCCACGAGAGAACCAGCCCACTCTTTCCATAACTGGACTGTTGGACTTTCTGACTCATAACATTCATTTGGAAAACATTAGTAGATCCAGAAGAATGAGTCATGTGTTTTTCCTTCTTTCTCTCCTCTCCACATCTTGTCACAAACACACATATCCCTTTATTTGCTCCAATCGTTTTCTATAAATTCATTTTATAGAAAGATTTAAATTCATTCCGAGCACCTCTCCCTTGAATCGTCTTCCATTTCAGATCTGCGAAGCTATTTCCGTTGACTCCTTTCAAAGCAAACTCAAAACCCATCTCTTTGCATCTGTCTTGTCAACTAATTTCCATCACCTAGTTTCCATCTACATTAGCATCACTTCAGTCACATGCTTTTATCACATGGCAATACTTATATAATGTTTTTATAATTTAAAAATAATTGTTATGCTATGACGTTTGTATTTAGTTTTTGTCTTTGCTTTTGTTTGCTTTGTACAGCCCTCTGAGGCATTTCTTGTGATTTGGGGCTATAATACATTTTGATTTGATTTATCCTTTTTCTAATCCACATTCTTCTCGTCCTTTTTTCTCCCTATAGACTGGTCCACTCCGGCCCAGGAAAAAGTTCTCCTCTCCAGGACTATGACCTCTCATTTGGCCTGCGCACAGGCACAAAGCAAGGCGTGGACACCCATGTGTTCAGGGTGGATTCTGCCAAAGAGCTGTCCACCTGGACTCATCTGTTGGTGGAGGGCTGCCATAATGCTGCTGAGCTCATCAAGGAGGTCACCACGGGTACAGACACAGAGATTTGTCTCAATGTTCTATATTCATTCCTGCCACACAGTTTTCTAAGCTATGATGAAAAAATCTAACTCTGCTCTGAATGACTCAACCAATGTTCAGCGTTATACTCCCACTGAGGTCATTGCACAGCAAGTGTCTTAATACAATGATTTCACTAAATGCAACATAACAAGAGGAATATCCGTTCTGTTCTACAGTGCATAGGAAAATAACTGTTGTTGTGCAAGCTATGTTAATTCAGTTTGCGGTGGCTGCCTCTATGAGTACTTCAAAGTAAGGAACTGCCAGTTTAAAAGGAATATCAGAAACAAAAGTATTTCATAATGGAAGCATTATTAGCTTAGAATGTATATAAAATACCAACAGTACATTTGTACAATGTTGGCAAGTGCACTTTTTCGCACTTAATTGACAAAAACGGCTCTGTAGCACAATCCATGATCAAAATATGAACAAAGGAAGAGCCCCTCAACCAAAGCTCCATACTGCTGTCACTCTCAGAGTGATTGACAGGTCTTTGACACTTGAGAATGTAAGGCAAGCTATGAAAAATGTGTAAACATGCCTATATTTTATTTGAATATGGATGTGCTGACAATGAAACGTGCTCATTATATCAACCAAACTCCTCAAGATAAAACAATGAATGCTTGGGAACAAGATTATGTGTCTCCTTGCAATCATAAAATATGTGTGCACCTAGGATAAGTAATAAGGGAGCAAGGAACTATTCAACAAAGACACAAAAACATGTTGCTTCATAACAGAGGCCTGTCTAACAAATAAAGATTAGGAGTTATTATGTATTGTTTCTTGTACAATGATTTAGGGAATGTAGTCGCCTGCAACATTTCCTCTGGCTGCATGTTAGACTTGAACTGCGTTTTTGAAAGACTAGCGCTTTTCGTAACCTAATTTTATGAAGAGCTTGAAAATATTCTGTGTGAGTACAGCTGTAAATGGTGTTTTCTATGCTGCATACAGATTCTGCATTTTAGTCATCAAAGTTTATTTTAGAACTAGTAATCCTTGTATGTGAGTTTCAGGCAGCAGGTCAGTGTAGTGTAGTTTTGTTATTATACTGCCCTCTGCTGGTACTATGAGGTGGTGCAAAAAGCTTCAGCATAAAACCTCAAATGGTATAATTTTAGTAACAGAATACAGCTACGCATTCTATTTATCTAAGACTTGTCTTCTCTTAACAATAACTGTTATTTGAATCGTAGTCTTATCCTTTCACTGTCACATCTAAAGGTATCAACACTGTATCAACACTGTAACCCTAAGCTAACAACAAAAGGAGAACACAAAAAATATGTAATATAAATCCAGATTTATTTGAGAACAGTTTCAGACTTATACTGTAAAATCATTACCCTTCTTTTCTCGTCTCTTTGTAAGCCATGTTGTTTTTTCCTACCCTGGCAGCCTGCAGTTGGAATGGGAAGGAGTGTAACCTGGGAGTCCACATTGATGAGGGCTTCACACTATTCACCGAAGAGATGGGTGTCAGGAAAAGTATTCTGCTGCAGCAGCCCTTCGAGCGCCTCAGAATGTCATCAGATGATGGAGTTCGCATGATGTTCCTCGACTTTGGAGGTCCTGAGGCCGAGATTGTAAGTTCATTTGTTCTACTAGACTTTTCCCTCAATGCAGCATTTTTACTAATAACCATACATTTGAGTTCTTATGTTGAGCACTTGAAAGTCGGCTTGGGATGTTGACAGTGTTTCTGATTTAAAGAAATCAAATGGATAATAATAATACAAGTAAAGGTCACACCTCTATTATAATGCCACTGGTATTTCTAAGTTATTTTGACAACATAATCTTGATTTTTACTCTGGAGCCTTTTACAGAGCATTCAATCATTATCTGTCTTTATAAGTGGCTGACATTTCTCAGATTGCATAGCTAACAAATTAGCCTTCAGTTTGACAAATGAGTAAAGTCCAATGCTGATGAAGACCATGACATGAAGAGGTCAGAGGTCAATAATTAACTCATGTCAGATGTACCTGGAATCTGACATGTTTGTTTTGTTTAAATAAACATTTAGCACTTTAGTATAAAAATTCATATTTTTCGTCAAAAATATTGATCATTTACTGACTCAACTTTCTTCCTCGCTCACATTTCCTACTCTGTCTCTTCTTTCAGCAACTGGACCTCCACTCTTGCCCCAAGACCATCGTCTTCATCATCCACTCTTTCCTGTCTGCTAAGGTCAAGAGACTTGGCCTCCTGGCATGATAATGGCCAACCATCCGGAACATCAACGATAGGAATATTCAATAAAACACACAGCCAGAAGACTCAGAGACAGACAGAGGATGTGGCCCTCGTAGGCCTCTAAAATGATCGATTGTGGTCGGGCAACTGCTGGTTTTTCTAGGGGATTGAAGAGAAAATGCAACATTAATGGACCTTTGTTGAACTTGTAGTTGTAATTTAAAGAGAGGTTTTACAGATCAGCAGCCACTTAAGGGATCTGACATCTGTCAAATCTGTTACAGTGGGTCACGACACTTAATGATGGCAAACTGTGTGGAATGACAGCCTGCATCCTAATGTTTCTAAGCTTGAAGTCCCACCCATTTTACGTTTTTTCGCCCCATTGTTCAGTTTTGTTTCATGAGTCACAGCAGGCCTTTGTCATGAGCATCCTTTCATCTTTCAATCTATGTGCTGTGAGCAGTCACAACAAAAGTGATTTCACAAATGTCCTGATTGATGTTGGACAAATATTTGTTCTTATGACATGACTGATCACTACATGATCAATAGTCAGTTGTGAACAATGTAGACAATACAACCCTAACTATTTGCTTGTTATGTAGGTGCTTGAGTTGCATTTACCCTGTATTGACAAGTTCCAAATCAAGTATATTTTTCATTACAGTTGAAAAACGTATTTTTTATTTCCCTCTCTGTCTCTCTTCTTCCCTGTTTGCAGTGTGCTCATCCATGGCCTAACAAAGAGAAATGACTAACAGAATATGTTATAAAAGGTTTTTCTTATTATTGTGTTTTAGATAAACAAATTAATTGGAGAAAAACTTGTAATTGTCCTAACAAAAATACACCTTTCCTGTGTCTGAATGGCTTTTGTCAGACAGTATGACTGCAGTTGTATTTCCTATTAGCACCTGTGAAGTACCAAATAAGAGCACTTGTGTTTTTAGAGTCCTACCAATAAAGGTTGATCCATTATCATGTATTTATATATGACAAACAGTTGGCTGGCTACTTCTCCTCTATAATTAAGCTTTCAAGTACATACCCGTACTGAACTCTTGGAAAACAAGATTACATTCTGTATTTCACAATGTAATCCTGAGAAGGGACAAACGTTTTTCATCAAAATTCACCGATCTGTTTTCTACACAATATCTAACATTTAAATATGTTATTTCACCATATGAAAGATGTTGAGTTGTTTACATCATAAAGTGTATGATTGTACTCTTTTTCTTTACTTTTTGTGTTAACTTAACATCCACAACTTGGGGCCTTTTATCTGTGTCACACTAAACAGACATGTATTAATATATACTTCAAAACTAAAAACCTGTTTGCTTTCAAGAATAAAATGTATTGTATATTCTTATTTAAACAGAGGTGTGCCTTGCAGGGTTGTTTGTATATAAACATGTAATAAACTTTGTTAACTTTTATTGTCCACTTTGCATTGTCTTTATTGACAGAAAGAAACCTTATTTCTTGTGAGTAGCTTACGTGCTAAAGCTACACTATGTTTGCTTGAATTGAAGACCCACTTTATGCTGCATTGCTCTTTAGAATTGTTTTTTGTAAAACTGCTTACTTGTCAACTGTTTTAAGTAGAAAAACACTTTGAAAAAAACCCATTTACCAAAGTAAGCAACAAATTAATTAAGTTAAGTATTTAGCGAGTATAAGATCATAATTTAAGATTTGGAGGAGACCAAAAATAGCAAAAAGGAAAATAATAAAGGACACATCTTCATCAGGTAGACAGAAACACGACTCTAAATAAATTCTAACGTTCTGTGTCCGCTGGTTATGTGAAAAGGTTTCTGTTGCTAACAACAACTGCATATGGTCAATGTTAAGTGTATAGCTTAGTTTGCACTGCTGCCTGTGGCAAGACACACACACATTTAAAGCAGCTTTATATTCTTTGCTGTACAACCATGCAGTGTAGAGAAACATGGATATTTTGTGGGCTGCATCCGACTGTATCCTGAAGGAGTATTTTAACTTGGATTTACCACTCGCCATCATCAAAGAAAATACATTTGGGTTTACAAAGGAGTAAGCCTTTATGAGGTTGAAAGCTTGTCTTAAACTCAAATCATATTTATACTTATTGTTTACGTCCTAATCACCTTATGATTCTCTAGTTGGAAACAACATTTGTACTCCATACAACTGAATGAAAGAAGCTATAGTGACCCTTTAAACTACAAAAAAAGTATGGAAAAAACTGTCTTTCTATCCCATCCATCTTTTTCTGCTCTAATAGCGCTCTCAAACGGTCTTGTAAAGTCCTTAGTCAGTCCAAATGCACTTTTCATATCCAGCTGCAAGTTTTTTAATGTCATATCTCATGGTCTTTAACGATCCGTTCCACTGCAGCACTTCAGACAGCAGATAGGCCTAGCGCGCTCTTTATTTAACAGTCCCAGTTGGTGGTCTGACAGTTTTATTAAGTCCAGACAGATCTGTAGAATAGCAAGTGCAAAGATGATGATGATGAGATGCTTAAGTCAGCGGGGTGTGTGATGGAGACAGTTAGGCCTGCTGCTAGCCATTGTGAAGGGAACTAGCAAACAGTCCTCTCTTATATATGCTTTTACTGCTATGAGGCAGCGTTATCAGTGAGTCGCAGATGCTGTTTGTTGCTGTGTGTGTGTGTGTGTGTGTGTGTGTGTGTGTGTGTGTGTGTGTGTGTGTGTGTGTGTGTGTGTGTGTGTGTGTGTGTGTGTGTGTGTGTGTGTGTGTGTGTGCGCATATGCTTTTTAAACACACGTGTGCATTTGCATGTGTTTGCCTGAACAACAAATGGAAGCGGGAGAGTCTAGTAATAACAAACTGTGAGCTGTGTATCAGCCTATCAAATCAGAATAGAGTGTTCTATTTGATCATATCGTCTTTCTCCTTTCTCCCCTTTCAGCCCCCACTCCTCTTGTTGAGATGTTACCATGGCAACAGCAGGCAGCTCTCACATTGGCTGCATCGGTCTCTTCCCCCTGAACTATGGTTTTGCTGCTGAAATTGCCAATCAGCCTCTCAGATCTGCTGGAGAGGAGGAGGAGATTGTGTGAATATATTTTGATTAACAAAAATGGAAGGGCACTTAGGAGGGAGAGGAAGGGGGAGAAACTTGTCAGAAATATGAGGTTAGTAAGGGGAAGGGGGCTAAGAGAAAATGTTGCATTGGATAGAATACACTTTGCAATCCCTTCTTTTGTGTTGAAGCCTGGAGAGCAAATAATATTACACACAAAGAGAAGGAATATTGACTCTAAATCAGATTGAATAGGCACTGTAACATTTGTCTGCCAATCGGTTATTATGCTCTTGGTTTGAATTTCCACAATAACCAGGAATATTGTGTGAATGTAGACATTAAAGAATGAAAAGACTGAAATGAGACACGGGTGGGGCGATCGAGGCATGCACAAAGACTATTGTTTTCTATTGTGGTTTTCTACGTTTGTTTTTTAAGTCTTAGCCCAGATTGTATTTATAAATGTTGCAGCATGATAATGCAGAGCAGACATTTCAAATAAATCTGGCAGCTGCCTTATCAGTCAACAATATATTTGGCAACTGTGATTAACATGGAGACACGTTGTTCTTTGAAAGAAGGAGAAACACATTCAGAAATGTAGACAACATACTTTGCCAAGGGGCAAATAAGAGCTCTACAATAAAAATGGGCTGAAACAGCAAACACTGATGTGATCCTCTTAAGCCCCACGGACCCGGTTCCGGGGCCGAAATCACGTCATTTGCAGGAAACAACGTCTAAGGAACCTTAATATTTAATAAATTGTATCCATATAACGGAAAAAAACTAATTTAACTGATCTTTTTCATTTTTTTTTCTAAAGAAAACACATAATGTTAACACTGACCCTCTGAATTAGCCCCAAGCGAAAAATGCTAACCTATTACTGAAAATCACTCCTAGCTCCCTTATTACTTATCCTAGGTGCACACATTCGATTCTATTGGCTCTAACGGTCAGGAAGAGATGTCACATGTCAAAATCGAGCAAGGGGGGCCAGAGATAGTTTTTTTTTTTACTAAATCTGTCTAAAAAGGTCAAATATCACTTATTTTGCCCAGGGTTCTTATTATATGTTGTACTTTGGATTCCTAAAGCTTGTAGTCTACTAACCCATCACCCAAGGTTAGTTTTCACTATAAGTACAAAATATCTTTTGGACGGACACTATAATTTACAGTTTGTTACCATGTTCAATCTGAATTTTCTTTAAAATAAAAAACATCTATATTGATTCTGACTTTTCTACATCCAACTCACAGGTTTATCATTACGTTGAGAAAAAAGATTATTAATTTAACCCTTTTAGAAGGGAAGATATGGTCATTTATTCTGGGAATGTCATTTTCGAGCCTGAAACCTGACAGGTGTAAACCAATGTTAGGAGTAAATAAACAAAACATCATTGAATACAAGAATAAGTCAATTCATCATGCTGTGTTTTTGAGCCCAGTATGCTGCACTGCAATCAAATAAACCTGATTATTATTGCCCCCCAGCACCTGCATGTAGTCAATAAAATGTTTCCATAATTGTAGCTTTGCTGCAATGTCCCTACGTTCCAGACTAATGACACGTTTTATGTCATAAATGCTTTATGGCTTCAGTAAAAATAGTCTTATATATATGAGGTTCCACTGCCAGTGTTTTTTAAAGTTTAACTAATTACATTCTGACATTTTTACTAGTCCCTTGTTCATTTTTAGTCATTTTGACACAGTCAAAACGCTTTTTAAACTAATAAAAAAGACAAAGATGAACAGTTTTTATATAATTGGCAAGCAATCAAAGTGGATATGTCATTTTAAATGGCAAGATAAAAATCCTCTTAAATAACTGCAGGAAGCATACTGAGTTGGCACAGGCACAGCGTGTCCATTTGGCATCATTTCTCGACTTTATTACTCCCTTAGAGCTTCATAAAATGAAGCATCACTTTTCTAAAATGACCAACTATTGGTAAATGTGTTGATCAAATCACCAGTACAGCTTCTTGCCTTTTGTTTACTGTCTTCATCACTTCCTTATCACACTCACACTTCAGTTTTAGAATCAGGCTCTCTTTATAACCAACATATCAAGTATGGTTGTTAAAGCAAATCTCATAAAACCTATATCTATAATATATATGCAAGTCAGATGGCCTGCTTAGCCTGCTTGACTAAACAACTAGTTGTATACTTCTAATACATCTATTTTAGAGGCAAACATACATGGAGGTTCTGTAGTTGCTTTGTCTGATACTAAGATGTTTTACATGTAATGGATGTAAAATGTTCAAGTGTTTTTTTTCAGTGTTGTATTTAACTTGAACTCAAGTAGGCTTTTATTATTTATTAACTGAATGTCACGAGCATGAAACATACTAAAAACAGACAACTGCAAACAAACACCGAAAAACCCTCTTTTCCAAACTGTCCGAAGCCCACTGTGTGGATACCATCCTTGCAGGGTTTCGAAAACTCGTCTTTAATGCTCTCATGGTAAACTAATCAAATAAATCTTTCAGTTTTTGCAATTGGGAAAATTGTTTCACACACAGGGCTCATACTTGGCCCTAAATATACATACACAGTACATGCAGTTACCACAGCAGGACCCTGGTCACATCACATCCTGCAGGGTGTATCACAGCAGACAGATGGCAGTAGAGTTTTGAGGGAGCAGAGGAATAGCTGGTTTTAATGAACCTTCAGAAACAGTAGGGGTCTCTGTCTCTCCACTCAGAATAATCACACAGAGATGGAGATCAGTGGGGGGAGAGAGGGAGAGAGAGAATGCATTTAAGCTTTGATTGGTCCTGACCTAATTCAGAACAGGACATCCCACAATATTCAATACTTATAACAATGTTTTCTCCCTCTCTCTCTCCCTCTCTCTCTCTCTCTCTCTCTCTCTCTCTCTCTCTCTCTCTCTCTCTCTCTCTCTCTACCCTATCTTTTTTCCTCTCCCTCTTAACACAAAAGGACTAGAGAGAGGAAAGAGGGCAAGAGATTAATACTAAGGCTCTGGCTGAGCAATTCATATTCCAATTGGAGGAGCATGTTATCTATTTTCTCACACTCCTTCATTGTGCTTCTCCTCCTGAGAAGCATTGGAATCAAAGCAGGATTCAACAGGAATCAAACAGGACTTTCAAGGAACCGAACAATGGCGACAACATTTAGTCGAGGTGCAACGTTTCACCCTTGCACAGAATCCTGTGCAATCACCCTCACATCAACTCCTCAATAACCATGTCAAATGATGGACAGAGGAGTGGGGTGAGGCAAAAGCTGAGTCCTGTGTCATTGGAAAGTCATTCATCCAAGCTTAATCAATCTAGGTTGTTTGATTCAATTCAAAATGCCTCCCAGGCAGAAGAAGAGAGGAAGAGCAAGGAAGAGAAAGGCAGAAAATGAGCGCTGAGCTGACTCTTTCTAACTTTAACAAGGCTGCTATCTCTCCTCCATGTTCACCCTTTTTCTTTCACTCTCTCCATCGTTTTCTCATCTGGAGGCAGGAATTATATGTACTCATTTCATGCTAAGGCATAACATGGATTTCTGTTTTTGATATTGAACACATTTTCTTTTAAATATTGTTACTACTGTGTGTCTTAAAGACCAGGTTAGGGTTATTAAATATGCCAAAGCGAATTGTACTTTCGCTCAAGTAAGCTCCTTGGAAATATTCCATCAGGGCACCCTTTTATTCTTTCCAAATGTAGTTATGAATTTTAAAGTAGACTTGAATTACTGGAGGAGAGAGGTGTGTGATCGGAATACTGAGCAAAGCCCAGATTGGAATTCCTTGTTCTTGGACTATTGAAAGGGAGACCGTAGCTGTCAGCGGGAGGGGTAAAAAAAGAAAGAATAGGAGGTTAATATTGCACCTGGTGACGATGAGCACACTTAAGTTTTTTTTCTTTGTTTGAGACAATGGGAAAACGCCAGATTGCTTGCAGTAAGGTGTTACATCAAACATTGCATAAAATGAGAGCATGTTTGCCCAGTTGATAAAGAAATAACAATTCATGCTCCTTTTGTATTGCCTCACATGCTTTCCAGGGTTAAAATATTCTTCTTTTTCATAGCAACACCATCATCTAGACATTCAGATCCAACACCACCACCCCATTCTGCCTTCTTTTTGTGTATTCATGAGCATATGCTCCTGTGTGAAGTCCCCTGTCAATAAATATGCACAGTCTTAATTGTTCCCATCGTAATTAGACTACAGTTCTGTTCTTTTTGGCTCAGGTGTATGTTAAAGCTTTTTCTTTTGTTTGTGGTTTGGCACCTCTGATGATTTCCATGACAATCATTTGAGTGAGCGAGGAAGCGAGAAAAAGGGGAGAGAGAAAGAGAAAGAGGGAGAGAGAGGAGGTGAGAAACAGTTGCTGGAATAAAGCCCCATCTCAATCTGAATAGCTTATTAATAGAGCTGGTCCTGGCAAACAGATGGCAGCTGCCAAAAACAAACAGAGAAATCACAGAAATGAAAACCGTAATTCAATTAGGTAGGAAGCATTCCTCACTGCAGCAGTTATTGAGCAGTTTCCATTAATTTGATAATCCTTTTTTATGTTTAAAGAAACATATTAAAAAGTGCCTTTTCCAGAATGTTCTCATGTGTTTAATATCTGAGGCTGACAAGCAGAGAAAGAAGAGGCCGCAAGCTGCATGTGTGTGGGTGTGAGAAGAAAACAGGATTAAGTCATTACTGGTTCATGGTTAACAGATGCAATTAAAGTCGCTAATGAATAATACAATTGCAGTGTGTGTGTAATATGAATTCATGGTTCAGATTTAAGGAGTCCGTGAGATCAGGTTCTTGGCTGTTCAAATATAATATTCCATCTATAGGAGAGAAAATATAAAAGTCATTTTTCTTTGGGAAGTTATTGGTTACACTGTTTCTTATCGATCTCTTCAAAATAACAACATAATGTTTTGCAGAGACTTCATTTTAGGTTGTTTCAAGGTTGTCAAGATGAAGGTTTCCTAGTCTTGGGACAGGAGACTGTGAGGTCCTGGTATCTCAATAACTGCTGGAGGGTTTGCCGTAAAATGTAATAAGCACATTCTTCACTATTTTGGTGATGCCCTGACTTCCTCTTTTCTACAATAATGAACTCAGTATCTTTCCAATAGTTTGCGAGTAACCACCTAGCTAATGTTGGCATGCTAACATGGTAATCACTACAATAGCTTAACGTATGATTGTTAACATTGTCATTGGAAGCGCTAGCATACTGACATTTACTGACGTTTACTGACCATTTAGCCTCAAAGAGACTGAACATGTGAATTCTACCTGTGACTAGCAACCACAAAAGCCTGAATTGTTACATTGTTCTTGTGTCCGACCCAAAATATGTCAAGTATTTTGAGCATTTACAGAGTTTATTTACTTGCAGAATGCAGAATACTTTGTGCTTCTTTGTAATTTTCACATTTCAAATCCAATATAATTCCGTCTATAAACCCTATCAATCTTCATTTGTGTCTGTGTGACTTTTTGTTTGACATGGCTGTAGACTATTACTCTTGATTTGATATGAATATATTTAACAATTACAAACCTTGATACAAATGAGGTGTCATATCTCATTCTTGACCATGAACATTAGGTGATATCATACAAAAACACAGAGATGAAATACATTAGTGAAAGCAACTTTTGCACATTTTAACCACCTTAATAAAGGTGGCATTGTTTTCCATCCAAATGTATTTTTGTGGCAAATAAGAGTAAATAAAACAAGAAGTGTGGCATAGTTCAACATTACCACATGATAAGGTTACAAACAGCTGAGCACACAAATTCAGGATACATTTATTTCAAGGATTCTCTTACATACTTATACACGCTGGAGTCTCTGAAAACATTCCCATCTGAACACCTGACCTGTCTCACAGCTGCTGCCCTTCTCCATGCAGCTCATCATTAAAAATGTATCCTATTCAAAACACCTTCTGTACTAACATGGAAAAAAAAATTGTGTGTAGCATTGAGAGAAGAGATAAACGCTTTTAAAGAAGAACTCATTTTTATTTGTAAAACCCATGCGTCGTCACCACAGGGCTGTCATCAAGTTTGTGTGGCGGCACCGGGAACTCTCTCCAGATAATTTATCCCCAGATGATCCTACGAATTGAATCCTTGAGTTTGAATTCAATCCACATTTTTTCACCTGCTCCAAACCTTTTAAGTCGATTTCTTTGAAACCAGGCAGACTGATTGAAAACACTTTGGAGTGGCATTACTTGGAAGAGAGACAGAAAGCGAGAAAACTGGAGATAGTTTCTGATGTATTTGATTGTAATGAATGCAGATGCACCTGACAAAAATAAATGTCCCTGGGGAAGAAAGAAAAAGTCACACAGACACAAATGAAGATTGATAGGGTTTATAGACGGAATTATATTGGATTTGAAATATGAAAATTACAAAGAAGCACAAAGTATTCTGCATTCTGCAAGTAAATAAACTCTGTAAATGCTCAAAATACTTGACATATTTTGTGTCAGACACAAGAACAATGTAACAATTCAGGCTTTTGTGAATTCACATTTTCAGTTTTTTAACCTTTACTGATGAACCTTTTCCTTTTTTCTTTCAAGGTTCAGTATTTTTATAAGCTGAGTAACAACCTAGCTACCTAATAACAAATGATCTCCATTAGGCCTACTGTATGTCTAACATGAGTCCTTTGTTCATACTTCCTGGAAGAGCTCTGTTCTAATGCAAGGGAAGATATTCTGGGAGATATTTGGCATTACAAGCATTAAAGCCTGTATGCAGTCCACTTTCTTCTTTGGAGTTGGCGTGTCTGTCTGAAACATGCTTTATTTTTCCTTTTTATGAAAGCTCTCTTCCAAAGGACCAATGTGTATTTGTTTGTTTTTTCATAAGGCACACTGCATTGGACAAATTGATTATATCCTCTGCACAAATGAGTTGGCTGGAGAGCTTTTTTTGTCCTGCGCTAAAAGTCATTAGTTTGTTGCTATTAGTGGATTAGAGAAAACAACATCTCAAATGACCATTAAATGCTAATATATATATTTTACAAGTTCATTGAGCACCGCTATTTTAAACAGTATAAAAGCAATGATTAAGTCAGTCAAATTGCATTATGAAGTTACTTTTACTGTATATTGGCAACGCTTGTACCACAGCTTGGTTGCTATGGTGCCGATTTTAAGAACATGGACCTTTTCACCAACCAAATGCTAAGACTGTCTATTATACAACATGCCAGCATGTTGCACTATATTCAATTGAATCCTTTCCCAATCTCCTCTTCCAGCCTTTTCAAACAGTCTTACATGCCATGTGCATGACCGAGCTGAATACCTGACTTCCTGAGTAACTATTTTCTATTTTCATAACAAGCCTTTAATCCCAAACATCTGGACCAGAACCTTGTTACACTAACACAACCATCTCTCTCCAACACTCTCTCCAGCATGCAATTATTGGGGGATCTAAGGTGCAGCATGTGTGGGCGATATTGCTCAAATAGAGCAGCTGCGGCATTTAACAAAGCGTCTGAAATGACTGCATATGGCTGGTCCCGTTTCTGTGGCAAGGGATCCAGGGCATTCAGAGACATGACTTTCACAGACGACGGCAGGGGTGATGAGAAAATAGTTATGTGTGTGGTTCTCAATCTGACTCATCACCACTTCAAGTCAAGACTTAGGAACGGCTGAGAAGGAGAAATGTGAGGCACTATTATTTTACCTCTTAGTCAGTGAGCACAGTGGTTTCTGCTCAGGGATGTGGATTTCTGCCCCGTACAACCCACAGCCAAATGAGAGAGAGAGAGAGAAATATCTTTCTTTCAACCATGATTTCCACGTGTCCACAAAAAATCTAAAGTTAAATAGCAGCCTGTTAAAAACCCTTTTTCTTCCTCGGAAAGGCAAAAATAAACGACATATGGAACACATTCAAATATGTCATGTCTTTGTTGTATGTTATTTAACACATATAACACATATTAGATATATTACTAAATAAATGATATCCTCTTTTCTATATACTAGATTTATGGTTGAGAGTATAAACAATATACAATTTTATGACATTTTTTGAGTTTCTACTGCTTGTAATGTGTACTTTACTATTGTGTTAAAATAATGACATCTCAATCTCAAATAACATATTTTAAGTGGAAATTAGTAGTGACCATGACACTGATATAGTTGTTCCCTTTTAAGTTGATATGGTAAGCGTGTTAATTAACAGTAGGCTATTTACACAGCCAGTGTATACAGAGCAATATTACCAATATTTGAATTAATGTGATGGCAACACACTCTCACTCCCTAAGCGTCCAATAGCGACGTTTGGTCAGTGTCCGTGGCGTCCAATTGTGACGCTCCTAGGCTCCTTCAGCGTCATAAAGGGACGCAAATAGCTTTCAACTGATTGCAATGTATTCCCATCTGCGTCGGGATTTGACGCTCATGGAAGCACGGCATTCGTTTATGCTGGCTGCCCTTAAAGGCAATGTGAGCGTCCATTACCATTGGATAACGGAGAATTGTACACCCGGAAGTAAGTATTCCTCTTACTGTCGATTGATTTTACAGTGATATCTGCACTACTCATCGACTAAAAAACACCAGATTATCCTTGTTAATTACACAACATTGATTGGTTTAAATTGTGTGCAATGCTTTTGTATTTTTCCCCTTCGATTCGGAGAAACAAATATTTTTTCTGAGTAAAGGATGGCAGAAGACACTACACTACCCAGAATCCCCAGCTATCGTTTGGACTACACCATGTGCTCTGTTGACAAACCCCGTTTTTTTCACCATTCATTCCATGGCTGGCGTCTATGTCACATGATCTTCAAATTTCTCCCTGCAGAAAAAGAAAACATGGCCGAAATTCGTTTTATTCTCGGTAGAAAATGCCGATTTTAAAGTTAGTTTGGCCATTAAAATGCGTTTTGATGTCATTTGATGCGAGAAATATGAGTTGTTATTTCAGATTATGTGTGCAGTTGTCACAGTTTGCTTTCTCACTCACCTATTTTCTGCATTAACTTTCCTTAGTCACCTGGTAGTCACACCCTGTCTCTCTCTCACTCTGTTGCACCCATCAGCTCCATTAGTATTTAGGCCCACTTCACTTTCACCTCAGTGCCAGATCGTACTTTGCAGCATGCCAGTCTTTCCCGCATTACCCTTCAGATTGCTCTCCCGGTTTCGACCCTGCCTGTCCCTGACCAGCCTGCCTCGCCTGCTCCCTGACCCGTGCTGTACCTGCGACTCCCGTCCTGCTTTCTCCTGGAACCCTCGCCTGTCCCCGACCAGCCCTTTGCCTACTATCTGCCGTTTTGTCTCCTACCAGCCTATTGCCATCAATAAAGCTGATTACCGACTATCCCTGGTTTCCCGTGTTCTGCACTTTGGTCCTCAGCTCGATTGTGACAGAACGATCTGGCCTTAACGTTGCGGGAGCCCGGGCGGTAGGAGAGGAAAAAATTAAACCGGGTAAAAAATAACGACCACCTGGCTTGTCGGGGATTCAGTCTTTGGGCCGACCTGATGTATTCCAGGTTCTTATGGTCGGTCCAAACCTGAAATGGTTGTTCTGTCCCCTCAAGCCAGTGTCGCCACTCCTCCAACGCCAACTTGACTGCTAGAAGCTCCCCATTCCCCACGTCATAGTTCCTCTCCGCCGGACTCAATCTCCTCGAAAAGAAAGCACAGGGATGGAGCCTCTGGTTCTCCCCAGAACGTTGCGACAGGATGGCCCCCACCCCAACGTCAGAAGCATCCACCTCCACCACCAACTGACCAGCAGGATCTGGTACCTGCAGGATAGGAGCCGATGTAAACCGGCCCTTGAGGTCCTGAAAAGCCTCCTCGGCTGCAGGGGACCATCGGAACGTCACCTTGGACGAGGTCAGGGCGGTGAGCGGGGCGGCCACGGTGCTGTAGCCACGGATGAACCGTCTGTAAAAGTTGGCGAATCCCAGGAAACGCTGCAGCTCCTTCCGGGAATCAGGGACCCGCCACGAAGTAACCACAGAAACCTTAGAAGGATCCATCTCCACACTTCCTTGACCCACGATGTAGCCGAGAAAGGCGACCGAGGAAGTGTGAAACTCGCACTTCTCCGTCTTGACGAACAGCGAGTTCTCCAGAAGTCTCTGGAGGACCGTCTGGACATGATGGACGTGTTCCTTGAGGTTCCTTGAAAAGATCAAAATGTCATCCAGATAAACAAAAACATAACGATCCAACATGTCCCGGAGTACGTCGTTCACCAATGCTTGGAAAACTGCAGGGGCATTGGTAAGTCCAAATGGCATCACCAGTTCCGCTACTGGTCTTTCCCCTTTTCAGTGTGCATACGGTTTTCAACCCCCATTGTTCTCTGCATTGGAGAAGGAGGTTACCTGCCCGTCTGTCCAGGCTTTCATCAGACGTTGTCGGAGGACTTGGAGGCAGGCTCGAACAACTCTGCTTCAGTCTGCTAACCGGTACGCCACATCAGCGAACCGCCGACGCACCAAGGCACCTGTGTACCAGGTAGGCCAGAGTGTGTGGCTTTCCACTCAGAACATTCCCCTTCGGGTGGAGTCTAAAAAGTTAGCACCCAGGTTTATTGGACCCTTCGAGATTGTCAAGGTCATTAACCCCGCAGCAGTTCGACTGAGTTTGCCCCGGAACATGAAGATCCATCCCACCTTCCACGTTTCCAGGATTAAACCGGTCCGGGAGAGTCCTATGATTCCCGCCGCCCCTCCACCACCACCCCCTAGGATGATCGATGGGGGCCCTACCTACACCCTTCGTCGTCTACTCTGTTCCCGTCGCAGAGGAAGAGGGGTTCAATATTTGGTGGACTGGGAGGGCTATGGTCCCGAGGAAAGGCAGTGGATTCCTGCTCGCCATATCCTCAACCCTCAACTCATCCGAGACTTCCACCTGCGTTACCCGGATCAGCCTTCTAGGACCCACGCTCAACCAGGCGTTAAGCCAGGGCGCATTCGTCCGCTACAGACCAGAGGCTTCGTCGAGGGGGAGGGGGAAGCGTCATCAGTCGAGGAGGACGAGGATTTCCAGGAGGGAGAAACCGAGAGAGCATTCTCAGATGAGTATTAGCCTTTCCCCATACCTCCACCTTCCACCCTTTGTCTGTAGGGTTTTTGTCTATTCTTCTTAGATATATATATATATATATAGTTTTTCTTTTTTCTCTTTTTCTCCTAGAAATTTTCTTAGACGTCAGGAGCCGTCCATTAAGGGGGGGGTTCTGTCACAGTTTGCTTTCTCACTCACCTATTTTCTGCATTAACTTTCCTTAGTCACCTGGTAGTCACACCCTGTCTCTCTCTCACTCTGTTACACCCATCAGCTCCATTAGTATTTAGGCCCACTTCACTTTCACCTCAGTGCCAGATCGTACTTTGCAGCATGCCAGTCTTTCCCGCATTACCCTTCAGATTGCTCTCCCGGTTTCGACCCTGCCTGTCCCTGACCAGCCTGCCTCGCCTGCTCCCTGACCCGTGCTGTACCTGCGACTCCCGTCCTGCTTTCTCCTGGAACCCTCGCCTGTCCCCGACCAGCCCTTTGCCTACTATCTGCCGTTTTGTCTCCTACCAGCCTATTGCCATCAATAAAGCTGATTACCGACTATCCCTGGTTTCCCGTGTTCTGCACTTTGGTCCTCAGCTCGATTGTGACAGCAGTGGATGTACATGATCTTTAGTTTGCTAGTTATTACGAAGATTACTTCAGGAAATCGAGACGTTTTCATTGTTACCAAGGTGGTTGCTAGGGACGCTGCTATCGATATTATTTCTGTTATGTTGTGTAACTGTTTAATGGTGTTATCTTTATTGCTAACCCCTTCCCCGTCAATTTATAGTGTTGGTCCACAGCCTAAACATATTAGTTTACCAAAATCCGCATCTAAAGATAGCCTACGTTATTTCCCCCCTGTGCAATTCCAGTCTCACATCTCACAGCACATCGTCATTAACAAATACCGGAAAAAGACCGAATATTTTTTTTAAAAATAATAATAATACCTTATTCCGAGTGTGCTTGCTTTTCTCTTTGAAAGTCATCACATAACGGCATTGTAATACACGGTTCGGCTGCATTACACATTACATATCTGCCGTAGTTCTGTATTTATAGAGCCCTGATGAGAAGACAAACATGTGAAGTGGATCATAAATATATCAGCCATTAAACAACATCTTACATTTCTTTTCACACAATACGTCTCCTTGCAGTATCAACACTAATTCGGCTCACTTTTATATTTGATCCAATTGGTAGATAGGCTGTATTTACACCATAAAGGTGCACAGCTGATATAAAGGGACACCTAGTGGTTAAAGCATGTTATTGAATTTAATTATTTTTATTATTTTATTATCCCTATAAAGTATATTCATTACTCGTTATTCTCTACTAATAGTTAATTAAAGACTGTATATAATGACTATTTTGCACATCCCTTTCAAGATTTCAAGATTTTCTAAGGTTTATTGACATATCATATAGGCCTACACAACTGTGGTGTAGTTCTGCACTGAATGAAAAACTTGGGTTGCAGGTTCCTCAATAGTGCATTACAAGACATCTTTCAATATTTGTGCATACCTCCAGCAATGTTAACTATGTTGAAGCACTTATTTTAACTGATATTATACATAATATATTATACTCTTATAAGATGTATGTAGATATTTCATCTCCGGCCTTGTCAGGTATTGAACATTCAATAAATAAAGAACACAGAATTGTTGAATATAAAACACAGAATTTGTGTGATTATACTAAATGATTTTCAAATAAACACAACTGCATATTTAACTGCTACACATGCTGATGTAACGCAAATGTTCCAACTTGGGATCAATAAAGTATCTTATCTTAAGCTGATCGATGGCTACTGCCATATTTGCAAAATGTGCCTCTGAACCTTGACAAGTGCATGTTTCAGGCTTATCAATTAATGTAATGTAATGTTATCACAGGGGTCACACACATAAGACCAGCTGTTAAATAAAGCTCTTCTGACCTTAGCTGGCATGTGGGTATATATATTAATACTGCCCATAATGGGCACAAGCAATTTTCACCCATTTATTAATTATATGTTTTAAATGTGAGTGTTTCCTGTCCCCTAAACCTCCAGGGATGTACACAGTTTAATACTGGCAACTTCTTATTATGGGAAATACGAAAACGTCTTTTAAAACTACAACTCCCAGTAGAGACGTGCCATAGAGAACATGTTGCGAAACAGAATAGCCAGCATGTGTAGTTCTGGGGACGGGGTGGGGGAGGGGGGACGCGGTGGACCCGTTCAAATCCAGTTTTGGACAGTCTGCCGTGGTTCCATCCCATTTCAAGTGCTGTTCGAGAATCGGCTTAACCCTCGGAGCACACTCTCCAATCACAGAGCTTGAGGACTATCACGGGTTTGTCAAACAGAGCACATGGTGTAGTCCAAACGATAGCTGGGGATTCTGGGTAGTGTAGTGTCTTCTGCCATCCTTTACTCCTGGGAATGGACGCTCACATTACCTTTAAGGGCAGCCGACATAAACGAATGCCGTGCTTCCATGAGCGTCAAATCCCGACGCAGATGGGAATACATTGCAATCAGTTGAAAGCTATTTGCGTCCCTTTATGACGCTGAAGGAGCCTAGGAGCGTCACAATTGGACTCCACGGACACTGACCAAACGTCGCTATTGGACGCTTAGGGAGTGAGAGTGTGTTGGTGATGGAGCTCTCTGGAGACATTGCCATGAAACTGACTCGCTGAAGAGCGGTGAGAGTGATTCAAAACAGTTTGCTTCAAGACGGTCCTCAGAACTGACTTTTAGAACTTAAATCAATATGATTCATGCTTAAGTGTTAAGATTTAAAATGGTTAAAGATGGCTTTGTGCTGACAGAGGATCAATCCAGTAGGAAGCACCAACGTTTTAATAACCATTCAAAAATAGAAAATAACTTCTGGCAGAGGGCTTTCTTTTAAACCACAAGGCCAGTTAATTAAAAATCCAAAGAGCTTTCTTTTTCACTTGCCAGCTTATTAAATGGTGGTGTCTTTATGATTTTATAAAGGTAGTTGTACTTTTATGGCCATAAGATGTCATGGATATAAACTATGTTCTAATGATCCCGCAGTGTGAGAGGCAGAGTAGCCAAATTGATATTGAGATATTCAAATGCATTCAGTCATAGAGAGACATTGTTCATCACCTGATGTTTCATAATGAGTCTGAGGGTAATTTATATTTAAAAATAAATTGCACCACTCATTTTATTAAAAGTCAATGCAACCACCTCAAAAATGTTGACAATGCAACATTTTGTAATAATAATAAAAAAGCAGGAAATGCACTTCATTTGGCTTCCGAAGGCAGCATTCGATGGTTGTCAAAGCTGACATAGCATATATGGTAGGTTATGTAAATATCTACAGGTGTGAAACCACAAGGTGTTGTGTCCTATGTGTTACATTGTTTGACCTTTTGTTTCCTTCAGAGTTCTTGTGCCTATTACGCACACTGCAACTCTCATTGACCAAAAATGGCTTCTCAACACAAAACACCACTATAACAAAATCATGAATAACTTTATGTTATGCATCCATAGATGGTACATTCAAAAATATTGCTGAATTAAAGTGTGTTGTTTTGTTGGTTCGAATTCACTTCATGCTGTACAGTTAGCATAACACAGAAACCTTAACTGATACTGAACACCAAGCGAAACCCATTTCTTGTTAAAGCCACCCACATTTCCTGCTGTTTGTTGCTCCACCGCAACACCCAAGTTGCAACTGAATGTTTTGCCTCTTTTTCTGCCGTGAGAGGCTCGGTGTGTTCAGTTCACCCAGAGCACTGACCTTCTGGCCTTCCTCTCTTCAAACTCAAAGGACAGAAGCGCTTCAGTTTATCCGCAAGTTGTCTCATGTGGCTTATTTGTATTCATGCTAAAACGTTATAGTGTGTTGCTTTACCACAACAACATGAAAATAAAGAAACGTTTTTTTTAAATAAAAGGCTTTTGAAAAGGGTGGATCTTCGAAGACTGTTGGTGATGGAAATGTTCCGACGTTGCCTGAGAGACTTACACACTCGCTGAGGTTGATCTCAGATTCATCATCGACACTCTCAACCTGTTGTACATGCATGGTTGTATTTTTTACTAATAAGATGCATACATAAATAAATATACAACAAAATCAATAAATAATCTGGCAGCCATGCACACAGTTTCCAACTCAGAAAAAATACTTAGCAGGTCTTGCTTTGTCTTACTGTGATGTCAACATCACACTTATTAAAACTCAAATAAAATCATGTGACTTCAGACTATCTATTATTCAACCAATCTGTGTTTTCAGTTATCATTTTTTGTTTCAAATACATGGGTGCAAAGGAAACACAACATGGCTCAGGGAAATAGTTGCAATCCATTTTAATTGAATGATTACATGTTTTAATATTTGCTGGGCTAATGAATGAACCTGAATTAATGTCAAAAACACAAAGAAAGTACTTTTGCGTCACTTTTATTTTTCTCTCTTCTAAATGGATACCACAGTGACCTTGTCTTCTTTATCCAGCCTGCTATTACCAATGCCATCCATTTTAGTCGCTGCAGTGGTCTTTTGGATTTTGCAGAAACCAACAACACCGCTATATTCACCTCCTCAACGGCATCCTTCAACATGAATTGTAGCTTTTCATTCTCCGCCGGCCTCATGACATTGACTCTGACACGAGGGATGGGATTAAGGGTGCTGACGGGAGTGTCAAAGTGATACTGTCTACTCGCAGTATTTACCTCAGTCTTTCTACAGACAATGACAGCATGTGCATGTATAGCAGAGAAAAGATGTTGTAAGGGAAATTAGATGCTGTTGCAATGTACGCAGAAATATATTTACAGCTAAAGAGGTGAGGCAACACCCAAATACATAAAAGACACATAAGCAGATATTCATACAAACACATGGAAATATGTATACAAAAGGCGCAGGCAGGGCTCTGTGTCTGCACCCAACATCTCTTTTTATCTTGCATTGCATTTAGAATGCACGATTGTGATTTTCATATAATGTGTGTCATATCACAAATTGTCCAATGATGATCTATTTGCCAACTCAATGCTATAGGCTCGAGCAAGAGACGGCAGGCAGACCTAAAATGAATAACACATTGAATGGAGGAATTGCGACAGTTCCATTTCAATCTCTTCTTCTTCTCTCTCAGAAAGTCTCTGAGTAGACTTGTGTGCAATTGGGATAAAATCAGTACTTGGATGGTTGCCTGGGTTTGTGCGCACATTGCATTTCTCTGTTCTCTTTATCTCACACTAGACGCCTACGATGCACCACTTTCACAAGCAAAGCAAACGTTTTTCTCGCATCTGCTCTCTTGTTTGTTAAGATAGTTTACTGGCAATATCCACGCTGACTGGTGTACTCTGTATCCACGGCTAATTAGCTAATTTCATTGAAGCCCCGAGCTAAATATAAATATAGGATAGCCCTACAAATGTGACCCTCCTAAGTGCCTATGCACTTTACGGTGCAGTAAGTCGGGGGTGTTGGTGGATCTTTAAAACAACGATTATCATGTCTAAAAAGTAAGTGCCACGAAAAATAAACAGGCATCAGGCATCACTTTTAAACTTTTTTTTATTATGCAGGTTTAAAATAAAAGAAGCATTGTGACACAAACAGATGCTGCTGGCAAGGGGGAAAAGAGCAGCACCCAAAATGTAAAAAATAAAGAAATAAACACATTGTTGTGGTCATCATCATTGTTATCAAACCAAAGGAAATGAAACAATAAAATAAAATAAAAAATACACCTCCATTGTAAGAAGCAAACATATCTAATTTATTTCATAAATAAGAAAAAGCTGTCAAATGGCTGATGGGCAACTAGCGAAAAAACAATATATTGATAACCATTTAAAATATGTATCATTACTGGCTTTACAAATAAAATAACTACAATTGGCAGGTTTTTTTACACAACTTAAAATGTTATAGTTCTGTAACAACTAAAACTGAAAATATGCTACAGTAAGGAGATAAATGCAGATGTTTTTGTCAGCAAAATGCATTTCTGTTAATCACACAAAAAGTTAAAAAGATGAGATCAACACAACCAAACACCAAGTAGAAACTTATCAAAATCACTGTAATATGGATGTGATGGCTCCATTCACATATTCTGTTACTTCACTTCTGCATGTCGAGTAGACACAATTGACATTATGGTCAGACAAAATAAGAAAAGGGAGGCGGGGGCATTTTGAGGCAATATCTTTTTTTTTTCACCTGCAACATTATATCTCATTTTATCTCACAGCGTTTCTTTCTCTCCTCTATCTCTCTCCTCTCTACCTCTCACCTGGCTCTTTCCATTTAATGATCTGCAGGACACATATTGTGTATTCAGTTTTAGATTGAACTTTATTGGAAAAAAACACACCAGTGAGCACAGATTTAATGCAAGAACGAGTGTGAAATACTCCTCTGAAATCCAGCTGCACAAGGCTGTTAAAATTCACGAGAAAGACTCAACACTCGAACACTGAGACACTCTCGCACGCAAGTGTGTGTCCGTGCACATACACACTCGACTTCACACGTCATGAATGGGGTACATTCTAACGTCCAGACACACACACGCACACAAAATGACTTACATGTAATATTAAAGAAGAAACAAATCTATCTGGACTTCCAATTCCCAATTTGATCCCATAAAAGTGATATTTACAATCACACTGTGACAGCTCAGTCGACCTGAACAGGTCTTTAATATTTGAAAAAAAGAATATTTTGTTTTGTTACTTTTCCCCACCCAAGCTTTTTGTATCAATTTGCAGGCCCTTAGGCAAAGCTACCATAACATCAAAGCCTGCGCTGAACCTACTAGAAGTTAATATCTTTCTACAGTACAGGGCCCAACGCTTATTGGCAAAAAAAGGAACAATTTGCAAGCCAGAAATAAATAAAACAGCAACAACAACAACAACAACAACAACAACAAAAAGGCAGAAAAAACACAAAAGGAAATTAAAATGATTAAAGAAGAGGAAGAGTATATTTTTTTCTTTTCATTCTAATTAAAGCTGGATGGGGTCCCTGAGGGGACTTTGATGGTGACACAGAAGAGGGGTGCTCTACAGCCCGGCCTGTATCTGGGAGGGGGGGGGGGCAGAGACACACAACTCAGAGAGGAGGGTGGGAGCGGGAGGGAGGGAGGGGAGGGGGGGCTTTATAAGTGCTTGGCAAATTTAAAACAGCGAGAGGACTGCTAATACATTAAGCGGCACAGACAGCAGTCATCTATTAAAAAAACTCTGATCACAAATTATTCTAGAAATTATAATTACATTGACAAAAAAAGGTGGCGGTGATGGGGTTGTGGAATGTGTATGTGTGTGTGAGGGGGTTTGTATGTGTGTGTATGTTATTGTATGTTAAGTGTGAACTGTGTTTCAGTGTGTGCATCAGAAGAGGGGTTGAGGGGATAGGGGTTGGAGAATGGGGGGGTGAGGGTAGACTCTTCAGTGTCGATTTTTGTCGACAGGATCTGAGCATGATCTTCAGTTTCAGGTGAGGTAGAGTGGCTTGTCCCTGCCAATCATGCTGCCACTGGAGAGCAATAAATTCAAAAGCACAGATTAGATTACACACAAAGACAAAAGGGTACAGAAGAGAAGGATTCAAACAGGAGAGGAAGTATTTATTCCTTTCATTGTAAATATTTTGTATTCCCTGATGGTCAATAATGAAGCCGAAGCGCCATCTATCTTAGCTTTCCTGCTCTTAGCAAACCCTGTAAATGTAACGAAACATTTCATAGCGTTGTAGCACCAACACTTGGAATACCTTCCCGTGCTGCAACACTGCGTGCCTGCCAAAGCGTTTAGTACAATAACAGTGGAAACTTGTGTTGGGAACATCTGTTTTTTTACTGCTGTCTGACAAACACATGACAAGCTCTATTATCTCACCATTACCTCTCCAGCTGTCTCCTCTCTCTCACTGGAACGGAGCTGACACTTTTCAACACTTACATTGTGAAAGCAAGGGAGAGACGTCTGACAAGAATACATATACGTATTTGTAAGGGAGCTCGGGTCCTGACTTTGATAGGATCTGTCTATCTGAAAAACTCAAATCGAAAATAATTCCCACTTTTTATTTTTCCCGTTTAATATATCAAACAGGAAGATAACATTTCCATTTGATTGAACTCAATTTGTCTCCATTCAAAACGTCCATCACAAGTCTAGGATGTAATGAGTTGCAGTAACAGAGCTTATTGTGGAAAAGCATATAAAAGCGTCTCAGCTGACCTGCAGTGGTTGCCACACTCCCGATTGCAGTATTCACCGTCCCAGTCATGGCCCTGAGGCACTCCAGGGCCTGGACCAGGGCCAGGGGCTCCTGGAGACTGGGGGCCCCCAAGGCTCTTCTGATACTCTGACTGGAGGTGGGAAAAACCCTGGAGAAAGAAATCAAACTAAGCCACCATCTTAACGTATAACATGATTAAAAAAGGAGTTGTGTCTCAGTGTGTTGCTCTACCTGCTGCCCAGGAGGAGGGGAGTGCAGAGAGGCCTGCAGCCCCATCTGGTGAGAGATGATTGGCTGGGACTGGACCTGCTGCATGCGGATAGGCTGGTTGAGGAGCGAGCTCTGGTGCAGGGAGAGCTGCTGGTGGGGGTGAAGGGGAGGGCTGATCTGGAAGGAAGAGGGGGGAGAGGCACTAATGCTGGGCAGCATCTGCGATTGGCTGAGCGTCTGGGACAGGGCGTGGCGAGGGGCGTGGCCTGCGTAGCTCTGCAGGTCGGTGAGGGGGAAGCTCCCGGGCCCCAGGTAGGGCGACGATGGCTGGGGGGAGTGTGGCACGCTGTACAGGGGCTGGTTGGCTGGCATCATATGTGAAGAAGCCTGGCTGGTTTGGGGACCTTTTGTCTCGCCGGGATCGTTATATGTCTAGAGAGGGGGCAGGAGAAGGAACATGATTAGATTTATTGTTCAGATAATTAGAGTTTGTCACAGTGTGGTTCATTTTTGTTTTGTTTTAGGTCTCACGAATTAGCTTTTGCTGTGAAATTAAGTATTTGTGTGATAACCCTGAAATAAAATGGTTTGGATAATGTGGTATAATTGTTGCTTGTTAACAATCGTTTCTAGTCATGTTGACATATAATCTACAAATGAAGGCCAAAGCTACAAAAATACTGTAAGACACAAGTTTTAATAAACTGTAATTATACTGATTAGATACATCCAGTATTTACTGAAATATAACAGTTTGCACCTTGCCAGAGGGTTCATGTAAAAGTTATAACTTCAATATTTATGAAATGTAGATCTGTAAGATTTATTTAATTTTGTATTTCTTGGTGTAAATAAGTCAAAGTAGTTTTACACCGTTCTTTCCAGAACTTAACATGCATTTTAACAGTATGCAAATTATAGGACAAGTTTAGTTGCAAATATAGAACAAAAGCTGATATCAAAATGATACAATGTCCTATGATTCTTTGAGCCTCCTTTTTCCCACAGAGATATATCTCTCAGGGGAAAGTTTTCAAAACAATGGAGCAAAAGAAAAGGAGCAGCTGGCAAATTCAAAGAAAATTATTTAAATATTTCATGAAAAATGTAAAAGTGACATGGCTCCTCTTCCAAGACACTTTAATCTGATGTGAACATGCAGTTTATAATTCTATACTATGTATTAGTCATATGTTAAGCCATTGCTGCTAATGCTACCCACGGTCACCACCCTTTTCCCCCTCTCTTTATTTATGTATTCCACACAAACCCCTGTTGACGCTGCGACACCCGACACACATTCATTCTGCAGCTTTTTCTGTCTGCCTTTCTTTTATGAGGTGGTGTATGTATGACATACATCCAGTGTTTCTCATTAACTGTCAGACGGGCTCGAGTGATGTGTGGCGGTCTGCTACTTAGTAATGGCTCACATCCATCCCTCTGAACCCATGAAATAATCAATGGAACAGGATGGAGAGATGGATATAAGAGAGGGTCAGATGCATTTGCAGGGTCAAGTGGAAGAGGAAATACTGAGGAAAAGGTGTGAAGGGAGAGGGTGGCTGTGATTTCTTTCACCTTGGAACTAAATATTTTAGGCTTATATTTGCAGTGTATTGAATATTCATCATAGGAAATATATGATGTTTGTGCAGATGTAAGGGGATTGAAACATTTATGAAATCTCTAAAAGTGAGTTTTTTTTATTGAGACTTTTTTTAAATGACATTCTGTACTTTGGAGATTTAGGATTGAAATGAGCACAAGAGGAGTGCCATGACATAAAGTGGGAAGCAATCAAACTTTTGTTTTTTCTTCTTCTCTTAAACAAACCAACATGCGTCACCAAACAAAAAGGCAACAGGTGCACGCTGAAGATGCGAATCCTTCAAATGATACTCCAATTACCTCCAATTCCACCCGCCCCAATTCACTTTGAAAAGGCTCCTTCATTGGTAATTAACAAAAAGGAGAGTCACGTTGAATCATGAGATTCAGCTCTGCATTCAGATTGGCTGGTCCTGAATGAGCGAGGAGGGGGGGCTGCAGGGTTATTTTTGTTAGTCAGTTTTTTGACTGGCAATCTTCCAACATATAGCATCAATCAAGCCTCTGTATAGGAGCTCTGACATGAATGTCTAATTGCACCAAAGACAAGAGATGAGAATAGTCTTTTTAGTTGAAAGTATGCCACAGTGAAGAGGCTGATGAATTAACTATTCATGCCTTAATCAAGGTGCTTGTTTTTGGCCCATGAGCACGAGAGGAAGTGTGGCGCTGTGCGGAGGGGAGGAAGGAGGACGGGGAAGAGGGAGGGGGAAGAGGAGGAGCCTGGTATATGCTAATGCAATTTAGAGTTGTGTTCCGAAAACAATGCAGGATAACGGAAATGAAATGCAGTGTAAAAGCAGAATGAAACACCCCTGTACTATGGTAACTATAGTGAAAATCCCTGAAAATGTACAAAGACTGCAGCATATTAGATATAGCATGTTTTTTTTAAATATGTTACTTTTGCAATGTGGTTCATATAATGTTCTGGGCTAAACTAGAGCAAAGAGAGACCAGTAAGTGTGAGAAAACCTGAGGCAACACATTAGTATCCCATCAGGGAGGACAGCAAATGATAGGTAATGCCTCTAACATGTGCACACTAAAGAGCTAAATAGCACGCACACACAGACGTGCACTGCTACTTTTCATTTCACCCCAGGTTGCAAATTGGGTGTGTGTGAGGCCTAATTGTCACTGTTCTCCACTGAGCACACTCGCCACACACACTCGCCACACACACACACACACACACACACACACACACACACACACACACACACACACACACACACACACACACACACACACACACACACACACACACACACACACACACACACACACACACACACACACACACACACACACACACACACACACACACACACACACACACACACACACACACAAACCCCTCAGTGCAGCAAGTGGACCCTTTCCGTGGAATAAGAGTGAAAGGAATTTCTGTCTAATTTATCATCCCTTATATCGTCGCTGACCCATGTATATCAAAGATGTGACCCCCGTGGTTACCTTGGAAACCAGACTGGCTCTGTAGGCGGCCAGGGCTTTCAGGTACTCCTTCTTAGCAGCCTCTGTTTTCCTCTTGTAGTTCTGCAGGAGCAAACACAACAACAACAAGGATTTATTACAAGGTGACGCCAAAGGCTAAAATAACCCTGTGGTCCAAACTGTGGAGGAGATTTGAGTCAAGATGTGATTTTTGTGACTTAGCCATTTTCTCTGTGATGAAAAACAAATGAAAAACATCCATGGCACAGCTATCAAGTAAAGGATATTTGACCATATGCATGATGTCTCTGCTTTTTAGTCATTTATTTATTCAAAATGTCGAGAATGAAATGCAGAGAAAGCTTGTATGCACTTCAAGATGGAGTTTGACATATTATGGAGCTAAATGAGGAGTGAGAAGCTGTTTGTCATTGTTGCTTTCCAGCCTCTTCCTCTATTAAGGCTGTTGCTCATCTTTTAATCAGAGCTGATGTCCCAGCAAATCATTCAGACGAGGAGAGCAAAAATAAAAGAATTCAAAAAAGCATTAGCAAAGAGGCAATTGCAAGCCTTCTGAATGAACCTCAAATGATGCGTTAAGACAGGGAATTTGAGTTAATGTCATCACATGTCACTCACAGGCTCTTTATAGCTGCCATTGCCTTTTGGAAGCGGGGAAAACAAGTCGCAAAAAGTCCACCCTTAAAATCAAAGAGGAAGACTCAGATCTCAGCTCATCTCTCGCGCATTTTAATATGACGAAGAAAGTTTGTTTGTGTGTGTGTGTGTGTGTGTGTGTGTGTGTGTGAATGCAGCAGGTAATTACTGATCCTCTGTGAGAGACTATCTGTGGCTCCGTGGACGGGGTCATTTCTTTCCAAGAGGTGGGGTAGAATAACCATTAAGCATTCATGTGTTGCCAAATGCACAAAGGCTGGCAGCAGCTAACACATAGAGTCAATAAACAAACAGACATACACAGAGAACAGCAAACAAACCTGGATGAAGACGGATACAATCTCTTGCTCAAACACCTGATGTTTATCCTCTCACTCGTCCCTATTTACAATATTATTATTATTTCCCCTTCCGTCATATAGATTCAGGTATTTTAAGAAATAACCGCATTGAACACGAAGCTTTAAATAAGGGAATACACTATTTTTAATAAAATAGATAATCCCCCTTAGAAAATGAATTACAGCTCTTGTTAAAAAAAAAAGAAATGACAACCTAACCCCTTAAATATTGATGGATACATGGCTGCCTCTTTAATGAACCCCAAACTTCTCCCAGCAGCTTTAATTCCAAATCAATTTAACACAGCTAATGACGGATACTTTTAAATAAATTACCATGCCTAAGGATGTCTAATTATTCGAAAGTGAGTGGATTCATTAGCAATTGAAGCCGTCAGAGGCTGCAGGTCAGTTGAAATTAAAAATAACAAAGCTGCAAGGGGAGAGCATATGCCTCCATCGTAATCCTGACACAGAGGTGTCCCGCCTGAATTAGCCCCTAATTGTACCTTAATGAAATGTTCTTGTTTGATAACCAGTTAATTACAGGAGACAATAACTCCGCACCCTGCTGACACTGAAGGGAGTGATTACCCCGACGACCGAAAAGCCGAGCGACCGATGAAGGAGGAGGAGGAGGAGGAGGAGGATAAAAATGGGAGGTAGAGAAGGTGGAGAGATTCGAGTGGTGAAGGAAGGAGAAGATACGTCAAGAATAAAATAAAGAAATAAAAAAACTGTGGATGTGAAAGTAAAACAAAGAGACAAAAGAATTGACAGAAAAATATATATAAATCTTTGGATAGATGCTAAAATGTAGCTTGTATGCGGAGTATAACATCTAAACATACAGGCTAAACTGAGTGACAGTGTTTTCTTCCTTCTATCTCTGACCTTTCACTGATACACAACTCCAACACAGCAGACTCAATTAAATAAAGCTAAGGTCTCTCCTCTCTCCTACCAAACTCCATTATCACTGTTCCTCTCCACTGCTCCTAAAAAAATTTGATCTTAATCTTTAATAGCAAAAACAAGCAAACATGTTATTTTGTGTTTCTAGGGCAGCTTTAGCATGTAGTCACCTTGAGGAATAACGCAGCCCAAATAACGCATTGATCTAGCGCTATAAAACAAGGGCCTTCGGGAATTAAAAAATGCTATACAGCGTGCAGGCATCCGAAAACATCTTAATAAAAAGGAAAATATGAACATAAACATGAATTAAAAAAAAGACTTAGTTCTACACACTCAAGGGCGACACTGGAGAATACACAACAATGTGTGCAACATGGGGAAAACGCACATTGAAGCTTAAACGAATCACAAAAAGAACACAAATCACGACAATGACACTTCTGATCGTTTCTTCAATAAAGTACAGCAATAAAACGAGCTGCCTTCAATGCCTTTATGTGAATTCGGCTGCATGGTGCGTTTGAGAAGTACTATAGGTAATTGGAAACAGGGGCCACGTTCTAGTTAAAACAAAGCTGTGTGTAGGGGAAGGGCTGTGTTTACATTCTGGTGAGCCTTCATGGCTCCAGAGGGTCTGACTGTGACATTATAGAACACACCTCATCGGTCCTATAGAGATTACATGACAGCCGATGTTGGAAGAAAAAAAGGAAAGAAAAACCATAACAGCATAAACATTAACAGTCAACGAGCAGGGAATTAAAGGTGTTTATTGAATATGTTTAAGGTCTCTGGAATGAGAAGTTTTCACTCTAAATGCATTTTATCATAATGATTGGTCATTAATTGTGGATAGACGATGCTTTAATATGTTGTTAACACCAAAGACATACATTTTAATATCTTTTGACCTAAAAGAGTATTAGCAGGCAGTAGCTGAATTGGTTGCACTCTGTAAATACATGGTTATCAAGTTTATCCATTTGCTATGCAGGAATAAGTGACAGCGCTAGTCACAGAGAATAAATAGAGCAATCACAGTGTTATTGCCCAGACAGGGTCCTACATCTCATTCCATAATGACATCATTACCTCAAGTTAATTATGTGTCTTGCGAGGTGACACGTTTGATTAAACATATAAATGCACAAACAAATAAAAAAATTAGCTGTTGAATGGCACAATGAATGGGCAGATTTTTATTGACGGAATTGCCCTTTTGTTAGTGTCGTCTCTGTTCACGGGTAATACTGTGAAGGACAAATGCATTTAGTAGTAGTGAGAGACAGAGAGAGAGAGAGAGAGAGAGAGAGAGAGAGAGAGAGAGAGAGAGAGAGAGAGAGAGTGTTACATCTACAGTGCAAAATCTAAGTCAAAAAAGAAGCCGGGACACAAAGGGTTAAGAAGCACAAACAATAACATTTCAGGAGCAGATGTCCTTGAGGCAAAACCAAGGACAAGGCAATTGCTAATCTTGTATTCCCAGCATGATCAAATCACCAGGCAACAGATATAAATAAAAGGACAGGAAATGAGGAATTCACATTCAAGGGTGTCAGCGGCAAAATGAAGATTCATGGTGAAGAGCCCCGGTGAAGGCGGCAAAAATTAACTGCAAATAAAAGGGACAGACGGCCTCCAAAGTCCAGCGTATAAAGTAGGTTTGGTGGGAGAAAACACACACATGCTAGATAGGGTCTATTTTGACGGTGGCTGGGGCTGAGGAGAATGGGCTGCACTTTGTCATGGAGACAGGTGCTTTTATTTGACACCCAATAGGCTGTGCCCTGACTGGATATTCTAAAAATATGAGTCTGCGCATGATCATCAGACTGTCTCGTTCTCTATTCATTTCACACCATCATTTGTTACCGCAAACACATTGACTTTGGTCTGAAAAGCTGAAATGAAACAGAAAATGTGCTGCGTGGAAATGCACTTTACTGCAGCACATGTTGATGTAGTTCCCTACGCTCAAGTCAGGCTGTAATAAAAATAAAATCGACTCGTGAAAATATTCAGGGCCATATATCTATCAACACTGCTAATGGTAACACACTTTCCTCTTCTTTCAATGATGTTCATATGAGGAATCACATGTTACATATAATGGAAAATGAAGGTAACGAAACCACACAGAATCGGATCAATCTCATAGTCATATGTTCAAACAAGAAATATATAAAAGTGCCTTCCCAGCACCAAATACAAGACAAATAAAGTTAGCAACAAACTGGTGAACATGGTATTTACCAGCTCAAATTGAAGATAATAATCCCAGGAGTGGGTGGAGACCAATAACAGACACTCCAAAGATCAACTAATGTAGATGTACGGAATATAAATGTACCTGTTTCTGCTCCTCTCCCAGTCCGTCCCACATGGAGGCCACTATCTTGGATACGTCTCCAAAGGTGGCGTTGGGATTCTGTCCTTTAATGGCTGCCTGGGTGTCTCTGAAGAACAAGGCATAGGCTGACACAGGCTTGGTCGGCTCATTGGGATCCTTCTTCTTCTTCTTTTTTTGGGGTTTGGGCTTGGGCTTCATCATCTCTGAAGACGGCCGCTTCTCTCCCGTGATCTGGAAGACCATCAAAAAACACAAAAAACAAAACGACTTATTGACACTGCAAATACAACGCTTTCTAATTTGGTGGTTAGTTATTTTATTGCAGCGCGATTCACTGACAGTAACATTTTGACACCGCCACTGGTTGACCGCATTTATTTTTTTTCCGCCTTACTTTGTCAGAAATAACATCTGTTAGTTGAATTTATCAAACCTTTTCAAATTCTTATTTTTCAGTTGTTCAGCAAGTCATAAATCCTGACTTTCGAGCTAGGGGTGAAAGGAATTTTAAATCGCCTGCTGTATCTGCTCTGGCTTTGATGTGGTCTCAGATTGAATTGGAGAGAGCAAATGGTATTACTTACTGATAGGAGAGATGGTAATCATTTGTATTCACGAGATGTGAATGAGAGATGTATATGCAGGGAAATATATATTTTCTTTAACTAAAGGATCATTTCATACTGTATCGCTGCATGCTGGTGGAGCATTTAAATACACAGATGAATCTGAAACACTGTGGATGTGGCAGATTCAATTATACACTCATTCGCATTCCCCTGATAGAAACGAAGCAAATCCACAGAGACATTGGTTTGTGGGCAATTTATGAAAGCAGTTTTACAGATTTATACAAACCGAAAGACTGTAAACAAGTATCCTTCTCTTATCATTTAAATAAATTAGTGATTAAAATGAAGTGTAGCTCTCAAACCAGATTGTATATAACATTAATGACTAAATAAGACTGCCAATACTTTGTATCTGTGTTATTGATGATCAGCCAATTACAGTATTCATCACATCTGTAAATAAGGGCGGTCTGTTCTCTTGAGAAAGAAAATGCAGGAAATTCCTAAATAACTTAAGAGAAAAGGTTTCACATCGTTTCTCATTTCATGTGTCTGTAAGTGTTTGGAAATTAGAAAAAGAGAACATTTTAATAACGGTGTCTACACCCAGAATCAATCATGAAGACAATATCTTAATATAGTTTTCTTTTCTTAATGTGACACCACAATCCTACACTAAATGACATACTCATATAAAACAAAGGAAATCATGGCTTCAGTTCCATTCAACAGCAAACGTGTGCAACCAGGTGAGTTTCCCAGCAAACCCAATAACAAGCACACGCATGGCTACTCCTGTTTGGATTCCACAACTAAAGTCAGCATGCAAACCATCTCTGACTGCCCTCGCCTCCTACTCCACTGCTATAAGCCGGACATGCGTTTCTACATCAGTACCTTCGAATGAGGATCAGTCTCCTCTTCCTGATTGGAGCTTGAGGGAGAGGGTGTGGCCGATTTACTCCCGGGAGGAGAGGGAGAACCATGAGGCAGGGCACTCCTGCTCACATGAGGGTTTAGCTGGGTCAGTGCACTCATGGGGTTGGGCAGTATCGGAGGTGAGCGGTTTATCAGGGAGTGGTGACGGGCGCGGTCATAATGAGCGCCGTCTGGGTGCTGGTGATGGTGTTGCTGTTGTTGTTGTTGGTGGTGGTGGTGGTGGTGGTGCAAAGCCATCTCCTGCATCTGGGGCGAGAGAAGAACACCAGCTTTACTATTTGCTCCTCTACTCAATGTTATGAAAGTATGCCAATTAGCCAAATATGCAAAGACTTGGAAAATAGTTTGAATAAATATGCATGTGTGTTAGAAAACAATCTATAATTGAGGAATGAGGGAAATGTGTCTGTTGGAAGAAACTACACACACACAAAACCCCTCGTGCAGGTTCTCATTGTTAAACTAAAGCTGGTCATTGGAAAGCTTCTCTTTTTGTTTTCAATTGTCTTTTGCCAATACAGTAGCAGGCCATTTGTTCAAACTTGCAAGTTTGTGGCCAAGTTAATTTATTTTACTTCTTTGGTACCTGGCTTTAGCACATTTTTGAATACTGGGAGCAAGGTCAGCTTTATATCTCCCAAAAAACATATGTTATCTCTCAACCCCCACCAACCAACACAAGTCACTCAGACTTTTAAATAAATCTACTTTGCTTCCTATTACCATTCAATCTTAACTAACCAGACAAGAAAAAAATGAATATAGCATCTGTGAAATTCCCCATAGTTTTCTGAAGGTTAATTTTGAAGCCTGAAAGCCTTTGGGTGTAGGCCTGCTGCCATATTGTCAGTTAACAGAGCCAGAATATCTAGATATCAATGAGTTGGAGGTGGATGGAAACTGATGAGTGCAGAAGTCAACACGCCAAGCTGTGATAGGCTCAGACAGCTGTCAATCAAAGAAATGTTTCTTGTTAATGAAAGGTATGACTATTAACATACGAATAGGTGAAAACAGCCATTAAGAGCTTAAAGCAGCTGTAAAGTAGTATTTTACACATGCTCAGAGACCCCCCCTTAGCAAAAGCATTTATCGTCTTTGAACTTATAATACATTTTCTCTTTTATTTTTTATAGTGTGTGGTTGAATCACTCATTTGAAATGGCAGATGTTTGCAGCAATTCTCTCACTACAATACCATCTCAGCACCAAATGGCAGACAGGAACAGGAAGCGAGCATCTTTTGAATGTTGGAGAGCATCTAAAGAGCCAGATATATTTCTCAGGACTTAGTGAGGACCCAAAACAGAGCTAAAATTAGATTGGAATTATTTTGGAATTAAAAAATATCTTTTTCCCCGATTTAAGTCAAAGCTTTTACACTTCTTCAAATGTCAAGCCAAACGTTGGATAGCTTCACAAAAATGTGCTATGACACCTTATCACTTAACTCAGAATTAAATCATTTGTCAAAGGAGCTTTTTATTGCAGTTAAAGGTAAAATCCATGATTTACTTTCACTTCTATTTACATCTATAAGTAATCACTAAGTAGTGCAATAAGTGCAGGCCCTCCAGGGTCCTTGAGACATGGTGACCTGGTTGTGTTTGCGGAAGACTTCAGTTCCTGCTTCTGGAAAGTTTAAAGTATAGATCTGCACCTTGCAAAGCTATCATCTATGGAATTGATCAACAACCCTATCAACCCCCTGTAGATGTATTATGCTCACTGCACGCTGTGAAAGAGAAAAATATCACTTAGTGCAAAGTTAAACACCACCTTTTTCTACACTTGGGCCTAGAAATAGCAACAAAAGTGGAACTCGCAGCTGGAGAAAGCCCCCCCGCATAGAGAACACCCTTCAGAGTGATTACAGAATCAGACCCTCACAAAGTTCTGCTCTTAGCCATCTTAAAAGATATTCAATAATAACTACATGAAAGCTTTTTCTTCAAGATTCATCCGGACAGAACATGAACACGGACCAAAGGATGCTTTTAATGTAGGCATAAATGGGAATGTTTGGCAATTTACAGATCAGAAAGTGATGAACCAGCATTTGTTAGCTCTTTGAAACATTTATGAGTTAAATAATACATTACACATTAGTGAAGTGCTAAAAAGATCAAATTGAAAAGCATATGAAGTCTTGATAAACACGAGCAGAGGTTCAAAGATGAAGGCTCGGCTCTCTAATCATAATTGGTCCCAGTAGATTGCTGGAATAAAAATGCACAACAAAGTAATGTAGTATGAGGCTCTGGCCTGCTTTGAAAACTCATAATATTCACACGACATTAGATTCTGTGTTTGCCTCAGCAGCTGCACACAAAAGGCAGACATGAACAAAGACATTCCTTTTGCATTTCAAATAACCAAGCTCTAACCTCCCCCCATCCACAGCAATCGACAACTTCCAATAATAATTCAAAACACCACCACTTCTTGAAACATGAGAAAATAGCTTCAGCAAAATAAGTAATAAGAAAGCAGGGGGAAATAAGAGGAAGAAAGGGAAAAGAGAAGGAAATAGAAATCCATTAATTTTCCATTTGCTATGGACTTGCTCTTTAAGGGTCCTCACAAACCAAGAAGCATTGAAAAACCAATTAATCAAACATGAATGGCCTATCATAGCTATAGCAGATGCATTTCCATAGCAACAGCCTCCAGGCAAAATTGTCACCCTTTAATCTGAGCCACACCATGTTTAATATAAACAAGAAGCAGACATGCCGAGCAGAGGAGTTCACCGGGGGAAGGCAACGTGGCATTATGGGCACTGAGTGTCGTAGAGGCAGAAACTAAAAAAGGGTCACTTAAAAGCTCTTACAGACTTGCAAACATTTATTTTCAAAGTTAAATTGAAAGGGTTTAAGACACATTGTTTTCATTTGTAAAACCATGTGATATGCGACTCAATGGGGATTGCAGTGGCATCTTATGAGTCCAATTGCATACATTTACATAAATAATCAAAATTATTCCGTTTTTCTTGGTTTTATTTTAAATCAAACACACATTTCATTTGACATTCTTTATCTTTGCTCATATTTCAAAGCGTTGAGTCAATTTTCATTAGAGCCGAGTGCTCTGTCTAAACGAATGAAGCGGTAAGTCACCAGAAAATACAGAATCAAATGAAATATTAGCTTTGAACATTGTTACTGTAAAAACAAAGCAATGCAAGCAGAAAGAGGCTGATTCGTATGTTTGATTACCTTATGACTGTTACTAAAATCAATGCATGCAGTATAACACCTAGAGGATGTGTGCTCATTAGACATAATCACAACAATCCTACTGAGATAATGTACTCCTAATAGCTCTTATGTCATTATTTAATACGTCTCTGGGTGCTTTTAGTTAGTGCTTTCACCTGTACGAGGCAGAGAGAGCTAGAAGTTATCACATAGCGCCATCAAGCCTGAGCTAAATAAAGCGAGCGGCAGACGGCTGTACAAATATTATGAAAGAATCTGACAAAGGTTGCCGGTTGCCATAGGTACTGTATGCTAATTCCTAATGGTATCATCCGGGAAAAAAAAGGGGGGGGGGCACAGTGAGTAGCAGGACTTTGGTCACTGCTCTCTGCCTTTATTATCTAACACATACTGACTTTTTGCGGACTTTTGACATAGACGGACAAGAATACTGATTTGTATTTCCGGATACATGATGTGACATACTGTGACGCAGTATGGAAATGATGTTATATTTTTGAGCAGCATAAACGTGATGGTTTTGGGTTGAGAAAGCTAGCCTGGAAGTTATCTTATTACATGTCGAAGCAGCCAACTCTTCTGTTTGTTCTGCTGCATTTCGTGGTACTAAACCAATAACTGCAAACTTGAGCAATGCAGTGCCCTAAAGTTATATTTCTTCCATATTTAGATTATTTATAAAGTTGGATTCTGAGTTCTCTTGGGAATTGTCAGGGCTGTGCTTAACCTCCAGCAATGTAGTTGTTTGTTGTAAAGCCCCAGGAGATCTCTCATAAATGGAGAGGAGGAAAAGGCAAAGGAAAGGAAAGAGGACACTGGAACAGACAGGCAGAAAGACATAAGAGAGAGGAAACAAGTAGGGGAACAGCATGAAAAGAGACACAACAAAACCACATGACCTCGGTACTAAAATCCATCTGCAAAGTTAGCAAGGGGACAGTTAGATATTGCTTTGGTGATGAGCAGCCAGGCAGGCCTAAACTGTGATGTAAAGCCAGGAAACTCGGTGCGAACGTGTTCCTCTGCCATCGTTGCGCCTGTCGTGTTTGTATTCACATCTTGTACATCATAGTCAAATGGGAGTCAAATAACAAAGGCTTTCCAATTATGTGTAGCACATTGTGTGTGAGATGGAATATCACAAAGCCATTGTTCGCCTGCTCCTGCTGACCTTACCTTTGAAATGGTTTCACGGCCGCTCCAATTGCCTGCAGCATTTGATTTAGCTAAGGGGATTTGACCACCAGCACAGAGATGAGAAAAGGGGAGAAGAGAGCCCTGTGCAGCTACAAGGGGAAAGAGGAGAGATCCACACTGCAGGAGAGTAAAGCAGCTAACCTTGCTCCGTCCTCATGGTGATTATACCAGTGGCATCTGTTTCATCTTTTAAATAAGCAGGTTGATTGCTATGCAAGGTTTTATTGCCCTGCCATCCTATTAAACCAGTCTCTTGATGCTTAAGAATCAATACATGTTGTGCTTTAACTTTTATCATCATCTAAAAATAAATTAATAAATATTCAGTGTGTCAGTTTTTAATTAGGTGCAGACTCATTTCTCTTTCAGTACTTAAACATGTAAATTGAAGGTGGAATGTGTTTGCCAATGATAAGAATTTCTTCCATTGCATTATGTATTTAAGTATTTCGATTTTTAAAGAAACGTCACCCGTTGAATTGCTTTAATCTGTGCTAATATACTTTCAGACCCCCCCTCTGTCCCGTGCCGCCCTGTTTGAATACACAGTTATCAGCGCTCCTGTTCTAAGAGTCCTGAGACTTTCCTCTCCCCACTCGCTGCTTGACTGGAGCCATCTTGTTTAGAGTGATGGCTCACTCACACAGGTTCACGGCTGCTATTGTAAAATCACCCAGCGTTTAATTGAAACAAATGACTATAATAATAGAACATTATCCCTGCAGGCACCCAGCCATGACAGCTTTAATTAGAGGCGCGTTCAAGACTGATCCTTCAAAAGCACAGCCGCAACACGTGGTAAACACGCCTTTAGGTAGGGAGCCAACCCTGGGCCTCGCAGCGCTCAAAGCTACTTCTCATTCACCCCGAGGGCAAAGCACTAACAACTCTGTTCCTCAAAGAGCCTTCGAGCCTCCACCTCTCCCTTCCACACTCTCTCCTTCTTTCTCTTCCTCTCTCTCCCTTCATCCATGTCTTCGGTTTATCAAGCTTATATATGCCCAGGAGGGTCATTTACACAAGCTGTGGAGAATTAATGAGAGAGTGGATTTATGAATCATACGCTACTTAAGTATGAAAGCAAAGGAAAAACACTGCTTCTGTCTTCTTGTGATATCAGACAGATGCTAAGTACCAACATGTGATGGGCAGCAGATGTTTAAGAAGAAGACACACAAGTACCAAAGCTTCATTTGATACATTTCAAATAGTACTCAGGATGACTTATAGCTGTGATATGATGCTATGATCCAGGTGCTCTAGCAGCCAACTGTATTTAGCAACGCACTATTAAAACCTCATTTTATTTCACAGTCCCTCGGTGTTACCAAAACAAGGAACTGTAAGGTCACTTTTAATCGTTCCAATTACATGTTAGTCAAAAGGAAAAATGTGAAATAGTTGCTCTTGCACCTCCTGTGCTGAACTGTGATCGAGTAATTCATCTGGCAGGGGAACAGCAATACCTCACACACCAACAGCGTAAGGACATCATTATTTGTACTTGAAAAGGGAGAACAAGCTATTTACAAAGAACGTCTTGAGTAGCCGCACTGTTGAAATGGACTTTGCCAAACAGAGTCTTAGCCAACGTGTTTGGTATTAGTATTTTCATAAAACACCTAGGAATGACTTTTGAAGTTGTGCCTCAGAGATATGCTCAATTAAAAAAAAGGGTAGACCAGCAAATGGTACAACTTTTAAGATGTTTTACTTTGCAACCATTTGTGTTTTCTTTTTCTTTTTGTGTCAAGCACTTAATCACTATGCTATCTTGTATTATTAATTGTTTTGAAATACCATTATTATTTTTATTACACAATCCAGGAGTATAGCTTGGAGCGTTAGCACAAAGAGGCAGACGTCCCATTATGATTGACTGCTGGTTTGAACAGTACTGTACCCCCTGAACACCTCTCAGAGAGAATGTGTGGCAGCAACAAGGCAGTGGTTGATTTGCAGATAGTAATGTCATGATGTCCCCCTCGGCACCATCCTCCATGTTCCTCATTACTGCTAATGTCAGAACCTCCTTTGCTTTTATTCCCCCCCCCCTACCAGTTCTCTTTCTTGTTACCCAGTCTTTCTTCTTCTTCTCTCCCTCTCTCTCTTGTTCTCTCTCAGTGTCTCTTTCTCCCCCCGTGTCGCTCCCTCTCAGCCCGGGCGTGTCTCCGAGCTCACCTCACAAAGCACGGCGTCAGAGAATCAGAGCCTTGCCTGACATGACATGTAGGAGACGGTTGTGAGGAGCGGTAGGGACACACACTCCTGACAGCAGACGGCAGGGCTCCTCTGCTCCCACTAATGAGACTCCTGACTGCCGTGTCAAACACACTTTGTGTATGTGAGCATGCGTGTGTGTGTGTGTGTTTGTGCACGCTGGAACAACAAAAAAGAAAGAATGTAGATGCAGAAATAATGAACACAAAAACAAGAAAGAGCACACAAATGAAAAGTAGGTGCATACAGTACTGTGTGCGCCACACAAGTGAGTGCAGGTCATGGAAATGTGATTTTCATGTGTGTCAAATCCTCTCGGAGAAATGTCACACCTTTCTGACAGAAGCCATCCTCACCTTATTCTGCAGCTTTGAATTATCACAAATGCTGCAGCGGATTACTAAACAAATTAACTCATTGCAATTGTTATGGTACATGGGAACACACGGTTCACTGCATCACATCATGAGGTGTTTTTACTTCACTGATCACTTAGGTTCATGGTCAAGTTTTTATTGCTACCAAGACAACTCAGAAAATAGTTTTTGTAAAATAATAGAAAGAAAACCAAATGAGTTACTAGGAGCATCTATAAGTGAGTAAAAACCAAACTAAAAACAATATATTTTTCTACTCTTAAAGGTGGGGTATGTCATTTATTTCAGAAACACTTTTTGTCATATTCCATGGAATGCTCTTAACATCCCGATAGCAATGAATATATTAAATGCTTTGACAAAACATACATACCATTTTTTAATCTGTGGAAGCCGTAGCGCTGTAAAAAGCACGACCAATCATTTTAGCCGGCCCGGCTAAAATAACTGGATGGCCTACCTGCCTGTCAGCCTTCCATCTGTGCACAAACTTATCTCGTGCCCTCATTGGTCATGTGCGCGTTTGTGTGTGTTGGAGGAGGGGCTCTGTGGACACAGTGCTCTATCTAGACACAGCTAAGATATACTAAAGCCTATTTTGTGTCATTGGTATGGTTTTGGCTCACCTTTCCCTTTTATTCTGATATCAAATGTAAACTGTGACAATCATCTTATCATTCCTAGAAACATTTTTCTCCTACTTGAAACCATTAAGGCTAAGTGCCACCTGTGAATCCTGCCTGTAGCTTCTTGCCTCTTAATGCTGCATTACAGTAACACAGCGCATATGAACTGTGTAACATGAATACACAAAGTGCTTTAATCACCAGGCTCGAGCCACGGTCGTCCACTGGCTGGTGGCACAGCAGGCGAGACATCCCAGAGTGAGATGACACGGGACGACTCTCCGCCGCCACCAGGGCAGATTATTCCTGGTGGTGAACGCAGAATGAGCTGATGGATGGTTGAGATAGGGCACAGTGCAATATGGACACGATTTCATGGCATGATAAATCTCAGCAGGGGCCCGTGGCTAAGTGTAATATGAAATCCCTTATCTATGTATCTGCTTCATAACACTGGCTATCTGCTGCAGCTGAATCTGCCTTTGTTTCTTTAGCCTCAGTTCTCTGCTTGAATGCCACTGTTCACATCTACACTATGGAGGAGGACGCTGACAACAACATGTGTGCGATAACACATCTTTTATTTGCCTGTTTTTGAAACACGACGTGATGAATTATCTAAATGGAAAATTGTCACTGTGGAGATCCTCTTCCATTACCTGTGATCACGCTGATAGGCAGTGTTATTAGAAGGGATTCTGCATAGCACTCCATAATGTGGCTGACCTCTGTTTGTACAAAACAAGTTTAAATTAAACCTGCAATATACACGAAATGCAATTTGTCGCACAGCACTGATCCTTTTAAAGTTTGGTGTGTGTTATTTAACACCATCTCTTTAGAATATCTGATTAAAAAGAATGAAATTAAGTCGGCACCTTATCCTATGATTAGCTTAATCCGATAGGTTAATTGACTTTATCAGGGTGGAGAATATAGATGAGCTGCCGTTCCAGCCTGGATACAAATCCCCCCAAAATAATGAAATTGGAAAATAACCTATATTTCTTTTAAGATATTTCTTAATATACAACTACAGTTTCATATCACATTGCCAGAGAAATAAGGCACTTTCTCCCAGGAGATGAGAAAAGAATTGAATTTTTCCTTATCGGTCATCTATTTTTCACAGAATGCTATTACTTGCTGCCTGCCGTTGCTAAGCAACAGGAAATATTAATAGGACCTTTTATTAGCTAGGCTTTACCAGTGGAGTACTAAAATGAGGAAGTGGAAAACATGAATGTGTTACATAAATCTCTCAACCTTTCAGGGTTTGCACAAGTCTCTGTTTGTCCAGTGATTTATGGCTGTGATGTTTCATTTATGGGAGAGGGAGGTGTGAAATGCCAAATGGAACATTAGCCTAAGGGACAATTTGAAAATAAATAATCACAAAAAAAAGTGGAGAAAAGGGGAAAAGCAGTTTAAAGTACAGCCCCATTTTTCCTGCAGATTTCAAGAGGCCATCAAACAAGCAAGCGCTATTTTTTTGTTCAGCCAGAGGCATTGATCATTCAGAATCATCAATGCCTGAATCAACATTGGAATAACTAATACAAGTCTATCACCGCGCTTGTTGAACTGTGGTGGAAAGCGACAGACATTCCATCATTTTCCGCAGCCGCTCTAATCCCTTTAAAAAAATGACTGAAAATGAAGGTCTTTTAAAGGAGAAATAGGTTTTCTTCAACTGAATGAAAGTATAGAATAAGGCAAAGCCTCAAAGAGAAGAACGTCTTTAAAGGCTAAGGTAAGACACATTTAAAGTCCATATTGGAAAAGTCTAAACACATTTAATTACACTACTTCTGAAAAGTCACTTGATAACAGTCCAGGTGACGCACAGGACTATTCATTTTCTTCAGACTTAGAATTAGCAGTCCGAGATTTTCTCTATACATGCATCACCTTATCGCTAATCCACCTTTTTTCTCCGTTCCATGTTTATACAAAAACCAGCAGGTGTACAGTATGCGATAATACGTTTGCTGAGACCCTCCATCAGAGAGAAAACACATTAAAACACACCTCTGCTCTCTTATCATTAATTCATCCCGGCTTGTCTGTGACAAGTTCAGTTGACATTGCAGCTCATATTTCATTCACGCAGGCTTGGAGAGCGAGCACCTGTCAGGTTCACTTAATGCCTCGCTAGAAAAAAATAAAGAAAGGAAAGAAAACACAGGAATCCACCAACTTAACATGACAATCAGTGCGGGATTAACACTTGATAATTAACGCGAACAACTGCATATAAAGAGCCTGGGAGGAATTTCCTACATTTAAATGTTGCTAACAAAAGAAATTAAGAGTATGAATTTGAATATGAATACAGCCGGCAGACCACCGTCATTACAAATGAGCTGACCCTTATTCAGGCAGATTCACGTCTTGTATTCCGGAAAATAACAAATGAGATAATACCTGGGAATTTGATGGTGCTGAGGCTGCATACAGTATAGCAGTATATTCTGCTAACCATTTCACATAACATCCCCTGTCTGAATATACATTCATCATCTGTTACATATTCAAACCATCACACTTGAGCCAGTTTGATGATGGCTAATATTGCATGTATCATTGAGGAACATGAGAAAAATGTAATCAAAGATAATTGATTCCAGTCGCAGGCACAAGTCATATGAATTACAGGAGCGTCTTAAATATACCATAATTGAATGTGTAGCCTCTCTTTTCAAATAGATTGCAGATGTATTTGTCACAGCACAGGTGTGAGACTAATACAAAACTAGATTGGCTTAGGCAGGTTTAGGTGTAAGTAAAGACACAACAACAAGGCCATTTCACTTGTGAGTCTAGAAATTATTCACCACCAGCAGCAGCAGAGATGTGTATCTTTCTGGGCTCTATTGATAAGATCAATGCAACCTGAGCATGGCTATTAAATGTCTAATGTGTTTTGGAACTTGTAGATGTTATGACAGTGGGGGTATTAACAGACAGAGGCAGAGTGAGAGTGGGAGGGAGGCCCTGCCAAGTGCATCAGAGCATCAGAGAAAAGAGCTCTCTGAAAGATATCAGGTTTGGCCAGGAGGGGCTTCGGACTGCAACACAATAAGCATCAGAAAAAACGAAAGAAAAACCTTATGAATTGAAAATGTCTTCTTCACAAAATTAGGAGAGTAGAGTCAATTATGTCTTTCAGGTTTTGAAGATGTTACCACCTGGTTTGGTGGGAAAATGTGCTTCTATCTATCCATCCTGCTGTTCCTTTTAGTGATTTTTCAACTACTATACCTTTACAGGATTAGACTGGCAATATTCAATATGTTAACAAATCCCATGGCCCAAAAAAACAACCAACAACCCAAAGATAATGAATTTACTATAAAAGTGGACTAAGAAAAGTAAAATATTCTATTAGGAAGTTGGAACCAGTGACTTTTTGTGACTAGTTGACCTCTTGATTCAGATCTTAGCCAAACAATTTAAACACATACATTTAACTTCTTTACCATAGACATGTTTAGTGTCAAGTCTACATTTACCATCCTGCTAATACATGCTCACTAGCAAAGCAAATATGTAGTACAGTAGTCCGCAGCTGAAAACAGTCCTCAACAAATTCCAAATGTATTCCTGTTGGCTAAAAACTAGAGTCGACAGCCATTTTAGAGATATTTAAGAACATACACTGAACAAAAATATAAACGCAACACTTTTGTTTTTGCTCCCATTTTTCATGAGATGAACTCAAAGATCTAAAACATTTTCTATATACACAAAATAACCATTTCTCTCAAATATTGTTCACAAATCTGAAAAAATCTGTGATAGTGAGCACTTCTCCTTTGCCGAGATAATCCATCCCACCTCACAGGTGTGGCATATCAAGATGCTGATTAGACAGCATGATTATTGCACAAGTGTGCTTTAGGCTGGCCACAATAAAAGGCCACTCTGAAACGGGCAGTTTTGCTTTATTGGGGGGGTCTGGGGGGGTCCGAAAACCAGTCAGTATCTGGTGTGAGGGTGTTGAGATAGAATAACCTTATTTCACTCAAACGAATTATCTCTAAAATATCTAATAATGAAATCCAGGAGGTACAGAAAACTGGAGGTATATGCTCATTTTAAATAAGAGTTACCTCTTTCCTCTTTGCAATTTCTTCTTGCTTTCCTCCCCACAAACCCCCCCCCCCCCTCTCTCTCTCTCTCTTGATCCTCACTCCTCCTCTCTTCAACCAACTCTATTGCACTCTTTTCATTGCCCAGCTCACGTATTGAATCTGCCTGATGAAAACAGATCTCACTGCAGCACCACAATAGAATGGCTGATGCAGGAAAGATGAACCCTAATGGATTTTTTTTTTCAATGCGCTCAAGATTGAATATAAGGCCTGACCTCCAGATGTAGTGGATCCATTTCAACAGCAGAGATATTGTTTATAGTGAGGACACAGAAACACACACTTGGACACACACCAAACACAACAGCAGCAAAATCCCTTTTTATCTACATATAGCACTAAAGTACCGTTTTTTAGCAGTGGTAACCGACTCAAATTTGGATTAACCCCATGTAATTTATCTATCCATGTCAAGTGAGATATTCATTTTGATAGAATTTCATGTTTGAACTGCAGAGTTTGCTTAATTACTCTGCTCAACAGACTGTGTCAAGGTGAGGCTCCACTTTAATAGACACTCCGTTCTCAGCACAAATGAACCTCTGCTACGGTTTGGTAGTTTCGCCAGGCAGCCTATTTGACTTAGAAATGTCTGAATTCACTTTATATGCTGCCTTTTGCAGTGAAGTTGAAGCATAGCCCTACAAATGTCTCCTACTGTATATGTTCAAGTAGCTTCACCTCAGAGCCATATAACAATATCAAGGTTTTGGGGGTTATAACATTTGTACTGGTTAAATGCTGTCATTTCCTTTTGGCTTTCTCTTGATATATTTCCTTCTCAAAATTACCCCCAATGTGAACTTCATTTTCCATTCACAAAATGTGTTGCCCATATTTGTGTGTCTCCAGCTTCAAACATAAAGCATCGTTTAAATGCATGGTTATCAGAATGGCACATTTGTTTTGATTCAATGTTCATTGTGTTTCATTTCAAACATTTAAAATCTCATGCATTTTTACCGCACAACCTGATATACTCCGTCTATTAAAACCACAAAGTGGGGCCCAGCAGCTGTAAAAAATATCCTGACTGCCGAGCGAAAGACTGGCCAATCAACCACTGTCTCCACAGTAAAGGTCATGACCAACATGTGAAATGAATATGAAGATAAATGAAGCATGAATCCAATACCTAGGGGGAATATTCCACCATTATATATAATATACAGTATAGTATGCTTATATATCAGATATTTATGGAGTTGTATTTTGGCTTTATGCTGACTGTTGTTTAATCGTGTTCCCTCTGTTTATGATGATCATAATATTCACCTGAATGTATATCATTTTAACTGTATAACAGATTATTTTTGATTTTCATTTACATACACAAAGCATGTATCTGAATAATAATGAAGATGCCTCAGACAGAAAAAGAGCAATATAAAAAATCATTATTACGTGCACACAATGCATTCAATTACCAAAGAGACACAGCAGTCGGGTGTAGCTATTTCTGTATCTCTGTTTGATACCATAGTAAATAAAAAGCGAGTTATAAAGGTATAATATTCCCACCTTTAATCTCACCCTGAACACAAATATCTTTGCATATATAAATATTGTTGACCATGTCCTCTTTCTTTTATCTATTTTCTCATTGCTAGAATAAATATGCATTCACACATGTCCATATTTTAAAACAAAGGAATTTAATTGCATACAGAACCTAAACATTAAAGTTATCCAGTGAACCACAAATGTATATTTTCCAAAAAGATTACCTACCTCATTTAGACATGTATCCTATAGAGACTGCTAAATGGAAATCCTTGATTATTGCAGCCATACATAATGCTTCATGCATAAGCTTTACATATATCATTTGTTGTGATAAAAACCTGCTCTACTTCCTGCAGTCCTCATGAATGCAATTACGGTTTGGAGATGCTAATTTGTGGAGGAGCAGTTCTGTGTGGAGCTGAGGGAGTAATCAGAGCGTATTCATGTTTGAAGGCTTGACAGATTGACCGATGCATGCTGTCGAGGTAGATATGATGCTGATGGATTTACCCACAATCCCTTTCTCCATGCATCAGAGCTGACATGCCAACCGCTGAACAATCATTCAGTTCCCCCACTTAGCCTCCTTTTTCATGTCTTGAAAATTAAATTTACCTTACAGAGTTGTACATTTACAACTTGTAATACGTTTCATATTAGAGAACTCTTTCAAATGGCTGTTTTGGATGTCTTGCAATATCCAAAAAGCTTTTAAAATCATTTTAAAAGTCAAATTTGGTCACTCTCTTGTGCACGATCATGCGTGTGTATGTGTGTGTGTGTGTGTGTGTGTGTGTGTGTGTGTGTGTGTGTGTGTGTGTGTGTGTGTGTGTGTGTGTGTGTGTGTGTGTGTGTGTGTGTGTGTGTGTGTGTGTGTGCGTGTGTGTGTGTGTCTGTGTACATGTGAGGGTTAATAGATTGCCATGGTTATCTCAGATACATAAATGCACTTTTTCAAATGTACAGTTTTGGTAAAATCCAGCAGAGTTCAAAAGGTTTAGTTTAAGAAAAACCTCTTTCCACTGAGGCATTAATTAACTTTTTACTATTATTAAATCGTCCAAAACACGTGTGACCACCATTACTGAAGATATTCTCAGTCACCTTAAACATCCCTTTTTTAATTGGACCACAGTTTTCTGATGCTATATGGCCGTGGTGGAATGGTTTAATCCACGCTGTTCTACTCACCGAGGGCATTTGGCTGGAGACGAGGTGGCTGTCCTGGGCCAGCATGTTGGACATCATGAGTTCTGGGTAGGAGTACGGGTTGATGAGCCCATTGTGTTGCAGCGAGTGGCAGAGGTAGCCTGTAGAGTCGTGCTCCATCAGGTGAAGAAGAGAGGGCTCGGGGTGGTTTGGGGGAGTGATGGGGGGGATCTCGTAGTCCTCGTCCCCATTTCCACTGCCCGAACCGCCACCTCCTCCTCCTCCCCCGCCGCCGCCACTCTGACCTGTGTAGCTCTGAGGACACGAAGAGAACAACGTGAGAAAAAGGAAGTAATGGACATCTGTAGGCAACACTAACGCTAATTAATAACAATTTTTTTTCCTATGGGTCGCAGATGTAGTCATACAGTTGGATAAAGTTAAAAGATAAGGTGTAAAGTCAATCTTATGAATATATAGGCCATGTAAGAGGAGCAAATCCAAGGCTTAAATGTGTATACAACTATCCCATTTTGCATCGTCAGTACCACAAAACATGAGTATTGCATTACAAAATATATCAAGTGTTCCGATAAGCAGTCAAAGATACGTGAGCGTACGTGAGACGTAAGGACAAAAGGCAATTACAACTCTTAAAGTGCATTTTGTTAAGAAACATTTCATAAAAAATAAATATAGTTAGCAGTTTAAATCAATGTTCAAACAATGTGACAGCTATGGAGAGTTGTTCTCAGAGCAATAGCAGCTTAGCTTCATATGTATCAGTGATGTGGTCATTCAAAATACACAAACATTGTTTGTTTTTTAATAACGGGAATTGACAGTGCTTTAGTGCAATTCCAGTATCCATAGTAACAGTACACGTGACCATACCTACTTGCTAACAGTTAAGCTAACCTTAATTGTACGGATGTAGCAAAGGAAATGTTCTCCGCCTTCCCTGCATGTATATATATTTTTTACATACAGTCACCTTGATGTTAACTATTGCTTAGATTAAACTACAGGTAACCATAGTAACAGTAGCCGAGTGCAGCTTTGTGCCACATAGCCAGTTATTGTTAAAACTGATGTTCAGCTAACAACAAACAGAAAACGTTAATAACTGTTAAATCCGTGCTAAAGTGGAAATGGTACACTTTGTGGTGTCAGTATAGAAAATAGGACAGCTCTTTGTTGTTGTGTTTGCGTCTCCCTCATCCATTATTTTTCATATATCAGGACGTGTTGTGTCGCTTACAGAGTGTAAGATAGAAGGAAAAAAAGGTTGAATTTAATATTGACACCCCGTGGTTCTCAATTTCTTGCTGAGGACTCCAGGATATGAAATATTTAGCAGAGTAACCCTAACTGGCAGCTGTGCTAACTACCATTTAATTGTGTGAGACATTGTCGATTCAAAATAAATGCAAAACGTATTTATGCTTGGAAATACTGATTACTATATTGGTAAAAACATCCAGTTCTGTGGTCTACAGTTGATTCTTTAAAAATCTACTATATAAAGTCATATTTACAACATTTACGAGTGGTGTCAGTATCACCTTAAGAATCATTAATATGCTAGCATCTTGTTTACCAATTCATTCAGTTTCCTGCCTTCAACAAATAGCTTTGTAAACTGTTTAAATTCTGATCTGTCATTTTGTTGGAACAGGTGTAATTTTGTTTCAAATGTTGAATGTCTCATTTTGGAACAAAAGCTGGATGCTCAGCGATCAGTAATAAAAAAGACCAACAGCCTCTGTATTTGTGTGCTGTCGCGCTAACACAGTAAGCCCAATCAGATCAGAGTTCTGCTCAGAGCAAGAAGAAAAGAAAAATAGCAGGGAAATTCAACGGGGAATGAAAAGCAATTTTGTCTGAGACGATCCAACTTGACTCCCATTGTAATGACTGAGTCAAATTAATCATCACAAATAATATTCTGGTGTCAGCCATTCAAGGGTTTTTTAATAGAATTTTTATGATTCATGTCTAGCAGTATACATCAAACAGTCAGTTCTGCAACATTTCTGAAATAAATTCAATATCATCTTTGTGTAGGCTGTCATCCTCGGCAGCAGAGTGGTCATTTATCTCTCAAACAGATACTTTTAGAAAATAAGGGGCATGGGGGAGATGGAAGAAAGGAGAGAGGATACAAAGCCCATTTTGTCTTGCTTCTCTTAACCCTGTTTTACTATAAAGGTGAGTGAAATGCTCATTTTGTAATGTTGTCAGCATATAAATACAGCTTTGCTAAGATATACAACCCAAAAGATTACAGTGCAAAGGATGAATTAGCATTTCCAGCTGCTTGGAATAAAGATAGGTCTGTTTAATTGGAAACAAATCTTTTCAGAGTCAGGAAAATATTTACTGTGGAATTTGTTGCTGTCTAATGTTGGAAATAATAGTCTTACAATCGTTCTGTTGTTGTATTTGGTGCCTGGGCAAGCCTTTTTCTCCCATTAGGATCTCAGATTGTGCTTTTAAGTACATAGTAAACAACATTCTTATTTTTAACAATAGCTTTCAGCAGGATTAAACTGCATTAAATATCTCTTAAATGAATGCCTGAAATGTAAGGCAGTAAACACAAAGCCAGATGAGAAGAATTTCATTAAGTTATAATACCTACGACACTAAAACACCCATATTTAATTTGACCACAAAAAAGGTTTAGCAATGTTTTATCGTAAAGCAAGAATGTAGACACAGACTCAGCGTTTAAAGCGTACTTTCATCTTCCTAAATGTTACACCAAATGAAAAAGATTGCTTCAACTTGATTTACTTTGTCCTGAAATAGCCTGCAAGCCAGTTGATATTCATTTTCTGGACCGTCCTTTGAAGACAGATGTTTTTGTAAACCTCTGGTGAAGGTGTTATTGTTTGGTCTAATGGACAAGAAAACGAGCATTTCCTGAGATTCAATTTCCCTCATAATTGTTGGAAGGAAACTAAATTGTCCGCTGTAAACATTGGAGCCATTGTGTAAAGTGAGTCCCTGTGTGTGTCCCTCGGAGCCTTTGCATGGCTGTCGTATTTCACCGTGCTTCACTACCACTGAGGGTGACCACTGTGTAATCATAAGGCCGCCGCCGCGCTTAGTCATCATCTAGCATGTTCATCAACCTTTTGTTTCCTCAGTGTATATAAATATATATCCACGCCACAGAAACATTGTCCAGCCCCCATTTGTTTTGCTTGTGATTTTGCAAAGGGACGTGGACTGAGGATGTGTCATGTGTTCGATTGTTGTGAGGGCTCATCCAGTGCCCTTGATGATAAAAATGTAAATACCAAGGACGTTCCCAGTTGGATTGTGGCAAGATAAATTATTCATATGCCTCTATTCAGAATAAGCTTGCATGTACAGAACCACGTGTACACTCTGGCTAATGTATACTCTTTTCTCCTTTAAAAGTAAAATCCAAACAAAGGCAATGTATTTGATGGATCGTGCAGACCAGCGTGTGTCCTAGTATGGAATTGGCTATTCAAACAAAAGCTTTTTCTTTTTTTTCCACCTATAAGGTACTCGTCATGGGTTTACTTTTAATAGCCAGGACCACATTCCTACCAAAAGCTGCATTACACAGATTCTATTTTCCCACTGAAACATCCTCTATTTTCCTCGTCTGATCAATACCACACACTACAGGGAGCGTTATTTCCAATACACAGTATGCTCCGTCTGCACAGTGAGCGAAACACAATCTGTAACATTTTAATTAAGAGACAGATCTCTCGACTGTAAGTGTTACATAGCAGCACACCTTTCATTTGAGAGAAACAGATGAACAGACAGTTGGTCTGGGACTGAGAGAGAAAATAACATTGATTGGGGAGCTTTCCAGCTTGTCTTTTATTTGGCACAGATCTCTGAAACACTGTCTGAGTATTCAAGGCCTTCTGGAGATGATATTGACTGTGGCTAAAGGCTCATTATCTGTACATTTTTCTTCTTATTACATTATTGTTGCAATGCCTGTAGGAATCTAGATCTGGGACATAATCAAATTAATATAACATTGTATATTCATTCTGAAAAATGTTCACTGTCAATTCTAATTCTTATGTACAATCAAAGATCTGTATGCTGTTGGGAAATGTTGTTTATGGAACAGTTTTATAGTTGATTAAGCATGTTCAAGCCCTTTTAAAAGACATTTTGTGATGTTCTGTGTTTCATATCATTGCAAGGAAATATTATTTGTAATGTGTGTCAAACTAAATAAGATATTTTAAAACATCACATCCGAAATGAGTATTTTTTCTTATTTTTTGACATTCAACAAATTAACTTGTTAATGAAAAATCAAGAAAATGGCAAGAAGATTAATATATAATAAAACAATCATTAGTTGCAGCCCTAGTCACATCGCTTGCCTGTTTATTAAACATCAAAAGGAGCGCCATAATTAAAACATGTGGGCCACATACCCTGAACACTTCCTCTTAAAAATAATTAAGCTTCAAATTAAGTCGCACAGTAAGAACATAAGTGCTTATGCATGCCACATGCTGCCACACAGAGTTTGGAGTCCTCTCAAGTCAGCGTTTGTTTCGGGGAGAGAGGGCGGGACCGACGGCTCGGAGACAGGCGATGACAGATCTGCCTTACCACTAATGTGCACTTATCTGCCTATTGGAGAGCTTTGTCACAGTGGTGATTTATGCTTAAAATCCCCCACACACTACCACTTCCATCACCACCGACACTTTGTTCCACCACCTTCCTGTATTCGCCGTGCAGCAGTCTGCACACAGAGACAAAGTCAGGCCCCGTTATCTCTCCTTTCCACGCAGTCCGGTTTGCAAGGAAAACGGTGGATTTATCTTTGGGAGAAATTTGAAAGCATCATCTATTTTCATTCGCTCTGCCATTGCTCTCCCAGAGGAAGATTATATTGTATATTTATGAATGATCCTGTTTACTGGTGTACACAGAGCTCTTGTTTTAATGTCACACAGCGGAGGCAAATACTGTTGTCAGACTACAAAGATCAATTACTTTGAGACGTTTAATCTGAACCGCATGACCTGATCTGCTATTTCTGTTTATTGGGTTGTTTGTTTTCTGATACTCCTCCTTCTCTTTTTCCCGTTCCTCTTCCTCCCTCTCTTTATCCCTCCATCTCTCTCAGTCAACTCAGGCTTAATTAAAGCCATAGCTGTTCTTCTGCTACAATATCATGTCAGGGGGTATCAACACACCACAAAGCCTTCTCTAGCAGAGCCCAAATAGAGGGGGGGGGAGAGGGCCACGGATCCAGTTACAGCCACCCTACACCTCCAGTCTCCTCTTCCTCTCTCTGCTGGCCCTACCCTAGCCTGCTCTGTCCCTCACGGAGCCCAAACAGTTCTGGTCCCTGCTCCACATCCCCCGGACCCCAATCAACCCCCCGCCCGCCTGCCCATCACCCTGTCATCTCATCTCTCTCTAAAACAGCCAGGCTGCATTATTTATCTGTCACTATGTTTTCTGTTTGGAAACCATGAAAGGGGCTGTGGGGATGTGGATGCTAAACCAATGCGAACTTGGTTTCTGTTGGGTGAATGAATAGGACAGGAGGGTGGGGAAAGAAGAAGGTGGGAGGGAGAGAGAGAGATTGTGAGGCAGCGAGGGGTGAGACTGGGAGAAAATAATGTCAAAGTCAAGCTCTTTCTAGGAAATAAAATCCAGCTACTATTTCTTCAGCCCTGGCAACAGCTAAGTGAGAAGAAATGATGCTGCCGTCTAACAAAAAGGTTTCTTATTTATCATTATGGAAGGGAATATATCTGGGGAAATTGTGAGAATATTTAAAACAACTATCCAAAGTCCACAGATGCAGATGGCCCCTTTCACCCAAGATACTGAGTTGATTACTAACTAACCCCCATTGACTAAAACCAGCCTTCCTAATTGCTTATATATTCCTCTTTTCTTTTATGTGTTTCCTTCCCTTCTTCTCCCTCGTGTATCCGGTTCCCAGTGCTCGTCTCACTTGTCAGTCAAGGTCAGGAGGTCATCCTCATCTGATCGCGTGTCAGAGCAGATTAGAATCAGAGCTTTTGTGCCATGTCATATTTCATTATGCATTTGACTCATCTGGCAGGTCAAGAGGTCAGTGTGATTTGATTGGATGACAGAAATGATATAATTTGTGTTTAACCCTAGGCTGTATGAGGCTCCGAGTGGCGTACTAATGCATTCTGCAAAGACGGGGCAGGCCCTCTCCACAAGCGACTAATTTGAAGTGGCACACCGCGGAGTTGAAGGAGAGCCAGAGCTATCACACAACATGCTGAGGTTATAAGAGGGGCTTTATCAAATAATAAACACAACCCCCCTTGTACCTCTCTCTGTCCGTCTCTCGCACGCTTTCCTTTTACTCCGCAAACGGATGTGAGTGCCCAGACATTAGTTGTTTTCTGCGCCCTCATATGTTGCTTTTCCCTTCCTCTCTTTATCAATTTGAAAATGTGTCACTGAGCCTCCTCTCTTTTGTTTTTCACTTGCTCTTTTTCCTCCTCACTGTCTAATAACAAAAAGGGGACGAATAGAGTGCTGTCAGCAACAACAACCACATCATTATTGCTGAACATTCAACTGGAACACAAACAACATTTAAATAGCTCCCCAATGACTACCGAATGTAATAGAATGGGCTGTAATAGAACAGAACAGAACAGAACAGAACATAATAGAATATAATAGTCATTAATAGAATATTATTATTCTGATGAATAATATTATATTAATATAATCCCCTAATGTTTTGCATCATGTGCACAGTTTAGGACCTTGCGGTTGTAAACATATGCAGATGCTGCACAGTTTCAGTGAAAATTCAACTGTAATCTCCACTAATGCGGTCAGACAACAAACCACGAACACGATTGCTCGCGTTTCCCAATCGTCATCTCCAGTGATTGTGATTCCGATGTTGATACTGCTATGGGTGACAGGAGAAGAGTGGGGAAAGAGGGGAGAGGAGCGTAGACAAAATTGAAAGGAATGAGCAGAAAATAAGGGGGAAGGGGAAAGATATGAATCCAACATTTCAAATGAGAACTGCAATCAAACTTATTGCATGACAGGGTGAGTCTGGGATTACAGTGTTACATCGGCAGACATACACTGTAATTTCTAGAGTCCTCTGTCTCTTCCTGTTTGGAGAAGCCATGTTTCCTGGAAAGGGAAGCCTTTTTAACTTGTCACACCACTCTCTGCTTGACAACAGCCACTGCTACTGCCGAGTTATGAGCAAACAGACGCTGCCCAGAGACTCAAAAAGGCCAACAAAACAACAGCTAGTCTACTGTTTTTTTTTATCATTTTAAATGACTCTTCAGTTATCTACTTTTCTACGCTCACTGTCAAAATCATTATTAGCATGTGGACAATGGTGTTACTGTGTCTGAATGACAAAACTAATTATTGTTATAAGAGCAAGTAAATGGACAAAAAACAGCACAATAAAGGGTTGGTGGATCAGTACCGACTGACTCTAACAATGTTGAAAATAACAAAAGGAGCGCTGATGGCGCAGTCATCCAAACAAACGTGCATTATTCTGAGAATTGTTAGGATCCTGTCACCCACAAATAACTCTGCCATACACCAGGAGAAGGGGGGGGTGTAAAGTGCATTGGGCTGGTGGGAGTGTGTGAGCGTTTGTGTGCCTGTTTGTGTGTCGTTGAATCTGACTGACAAATGTGTGTGTGCAGTTCTTCTTGCACAGAACTGAATGTAATAGCTTTTGAATCCTTTGTGATCATTTTGTAGGTATGCAGTATATTTCTTAAAAACTAAAACGTACTTTCAGAAACTTCCTGTTCTGTGTGTGTGTGTGTGTGTGTGTGTGTGTGTGTGTGTGTGTGTGTGTGTGTGTGTGTGTGTGCGTGCGTGCGCGTGCGTGCGCGCGTGTGTGTGTGTGTGTGTGTGTGTGTGTGTGTGTGTGTGTGTGTGTGTGTGTGTGTGTGTGTGTGTGTGTGTGTGTGTGTGTGTGTGTGTGTGTGTGTGTGTGTGGCCTAGCATTACTATACTTGTGGGACCTAAATCTGTTTACACAGTCGCGTGTGGGGACTCGCCTCCCTTATGGGGACACATTTGAGGTCCCCATGAGGGGAATAATTAATTTTAGGGTGAGGACTTGGTAGGTTTAGGATTTGGGTTAGGGTAAGGGTTAGGCATGTGTTGGTTATGGTTAAGGTTAGGATAAGTCTCCAGGAAATGCATAAAAGTCAATGTAATGTCCCCCGAAGTGATGTATACATGGTGTGCGTGTGTCTGTGTGTGTGTGTGTGTGTGTGTGTGTGTGTGTGTGTGTGTGTGTGTGTGTGTGTGTGTGTGTGTGTGTGTGTGTGTGTGTGTGTGTGTGTGTGTGTGTGCGTGTGTCTGTGTGTGTGTGTGTGTGTGTGTGTGTGTGTGTGTGTGTGTGTGTGTGTGTGTGTGTGTGTGTGTGTGTGTGTGTGTGTGTGTGTGTGTGTGTGTGTGTGTGTGTGTGTGTGTGTGTGTGTGTGTGTGTGTGTGTGTGTGTGTGTGTGTGTGTGCGTGCGTGGTGTTAGTGTATTCTGAAGTGTCTCCCCTCCCTGGTTCAGAGTCAATGAGGCTGTGTATCGGAGGCTGGCACAGCTGGTGAGAGCAGGAGACTAACATCTGGACCCGCGTACTCTTGGTGCCATTGTTAATAAGAGGCTGGTGGGGAGTGGAGGGGAGTGGAGGAGACAGCTCTCCAGTGTCAATGAACCTCCCTGTCTCACACTAGAGCTTGGCGCTGCAACTCACGCTTAACCCTTCACAAAAGAACCTCCAGCATCGCAGCGATTCCATGACTAAGATTTCAGAGTAAAACTCCGTCAGGAACCGCTTAATCAGGCTCCTTTTTGTAGATTTTAGCCACGCTAGCCTGTAGGGATTGCAATTTTGGTCAATCATTCAAAGACTTTGCTCCAGACTGGAATATAATAACTATTGAATGGATTGCCTTTGAATTTTGGTTCAGACATTTATGTCTCCCTCGGGATGAATTATATTACATGTAGGGATCCCTTAGCTGGAATATAATTATCCAGTAGTCAAATTACCAAATACAAAAACATTCTTATCAGGATCTTTTGTGTTTTGTTCATATTTCCAATTATTAAATGTAAGTATGCTAAGTAACAATGGTGAGTTAGTTAAACATTACACCGTATACGCATCAGAATGTTAGCATGGTGTTAGCTCATAGAGCTAGCTTGGCTCAACTTGTACTCTTGTGTCACTGCATCAGGATAATCCAGGACATTTTCTGTTCCAGGTCTGTTGTACTGCTAGACAAATTACACAAATATATATCTGTGATATAAAAAACGTGTCTGCCTCAGGCTTTCTACCAATATACTTGCTGTGTGCTGCTTAACCGGTTTAATAAGAAACATTATATTACCTCATTTAAACTTTCTCTCAGAAGAGGAAATAAGCCAACATGGATCGATGTCAGCTTAGGGCTTTTTCTCATACCTTAAAGATACTGCATACAAAATTAATCGAGTATTTTTGCTAATGAATCTTGGTTCAGTGAAACATTTTCCTCTCGAACAACCCACCACTTTATTTTGCAGCCGCAAGGGAAAACGAGTTCAAGGCAAACTGTCTATATTTTATTTTTAAAGAGATTGAAAAATGTGGTTATGAAAAGGCTAAACTGACACTGGCCATTTCATGTCTTTTATAATACTCTGGCCTGTGATCTCGCACAAGAGTGAGTGTTTGGTCTGTCATCGTTCAGTCCAATAGAGTGAAAGGCCTACACAAACACATTAAGGTTGCCGTTAGTTTCATCTGATCACCTGGGGCAACAGGGGGATGGACAGCTTGGCAGAGCGAGGGCCTTACACAAATATACAGCTGTGCATTTATATGTGGTGCCATGTCAGATGAGAACTTCAACCAGAGTGCTTTTAAACGGGGCAATGAGTGAGTGAGGAGAGTTTCCAAATGACTGTAAAAAGGCCATCGGGAGAGAGCTTTCCATCTTTCTGCTGCCGCGACAAATATGCCTGCACATCTTTCTGCATTGTCTCCGCTCCCTGCTTCGTCAGCGAACAGCTATAGAAATATTTTGGCAGGCTGCTCTTTGTTTTCATTTTCACAAAAGATGTAGTGATGGAGTGAGAGAGAGAGAAAAGAGGGGGAGTGGGGGAGAGGGGGAGGAGGGGGCAGGTCAGAGAGGTACTGGGCAGAAAAAAGGTAAAGGGATGTTTTCAGAGAATTTGGAAAAAGGAGGATGAGGGGAGGAGTGGGGAGAAAGGTTGTACTGTGGAAGAAAAGGAGAAAAGACAATGGAGGAGACGAGTAGGGGAGAGAGGGGAAAGGTGAGAAGAGCAGTGGATTCATGTGACGTTCGAATGAGGTGAATCACAGTGAGAAAACTGAAACATTGACTTTAATTAAGTGTATAATGTTAGAAAATGATACAAAACTGTATTAGGTTTATTAAGTTGAACCTAATATTTTGTATTCAACTTAATTGTTGCTTTCAACTAACCTTATACAGTTATGTGAAATCTGTTGACATAATACATTTAATTAAAGTCAACGTTTCAGTTTTTTCAGTGCATGCGAGGTGGTACAAAAGAGAGAGGGAGTGGGACAATTGGGGAGATGAGTAGAGGGTGAGGCACAAAGTGGGAGAATCAATTGAAAGGGGGCAGGTGGAAGTGTAGGGGGAGGAGGAGCCTGCCACTCTGGTCCCCCGCTCCAATCTAAACAGCGGGAGGAAGCTGTAAATCAGACTAATGTGGCCGAGCTATAATTCAGACCAGCAGGGCCAGGGCGCTGGGGCGGGGACCCCAAACGGCGGGAGTTTACAAAACGCCGCCGTAAGGCTTTAATCAATGCAGCGATCCAAAGATACCGTCTCCCCCAATCAGCGGGCTTCCTGTCAGTCACACATGACTGAACCTGACCAATCACGCTCCGCCGAGGTTCCAGACAGGCTGGCTGGGCTTTGGGCAGCTGCCAAACAAGAGAATTACTCATCGAAACTGGAAAGGTGGAATGGGCCTTTAATTCAGAGCATAGAGGTACGAGGTGATAGATTTGTCAAAGGTTGGACATAAAAGACTATGGGATCATGTTCTACAATGGTTCATCAGAAACATACGGGGGATAGATGAGAGACACGGGGGAGCTGTGGAGAACGACTTGATCATACTCATCAGACTGGAGTTTCAACAAGTGCAGGCAGTAAAATCGTATGACAGACATATCTGTTAACAAGAGTTCTTACACCACTAAATCTCACATTGGAAAACATTTAATAATAAGAAAAAACAACATGCCTCATTGTGAGTTCCTTATGTCAGTGTGTTTTCTAAACTAATCATAATCACATCTGTTTGCTGCCATATAAAAAAACCTCTTTCCATCGGTCTCCAATCTGTCTCTGCTTCTCACAGATCTGCTGTTGGCACTCAAACAGCTCCCTAATTACAATTACAACACCCAAGGGGCCGCTACAATCCCTGCCAACAATGACTTACAATAGAATAACAGACGAGAAATAGCATCAAATGTAGCATTAAAACATAATTTGAACTTCCATCATGTAAAACAGGCAGACAAACTTTCAAATCACACGTTACCAGAAGCTGCCTTTTCATACCTGCATTTCACTCAATGAGGAAGGAGGGCAGTGTATTCACTTACAAGTGAGTGGAAAAATGCAAATGCACTCCACTTTATCGTCAGGCATTCAAACAGACCCTTTCAACTCGGCAATCCATAATATTTCAGCCTTGACGCTCAGGAAATGGCCACAGCTCGACGGTAACACGGAGCTGGATTCTGTTGGAGTGGTAGCAACTAGTGTGACTGGCTGGGCTCCACACACACTGTGCATGTTAAAACCACATGCAGCGTCTTGGCAGCAAAGACGCTACAGCGGCAGCCAATCAATAAAACCTTGTTACGCTAATTGCAAGATCATAATCTCTGTTCCTACTTCTGCTGAATATCCAAGCAGTCACTCCATTAGCCGAATTATTCCCCTGTGCAGTTTCTCCATCTCTCTTTCTCCCCACTGCCCCCCCCCTTCCATATCCTCCTTGTGTTCTTTTTTTTTACTGTGACATATTTCTCTCAAACAGCAGTTCTGCTAAATGAATTCATAAGTCAGGGAGAAAGACATCAAAGCAAAGCATTGTCAAGGTAAAGTGCTGATGAAGTATAGTGTTTCTTTCACTTTGCTGCGGAGCTATGAGAAGGCATCTCCACACTGCGTGTATTATCTTTGATCGCATCGTTCCGCACTATTCTGTTTGGTATTAGAAAGAGAAGTACCACTTCAGGTGAAGGTCTACGAGAACCTTTATAATAACAAAAAAGGCTCTCTACTTGGTGCTTCTCCACTTTTCTCCGTGGAGAATTTGTGTCTCTTTTTGTGCCGTGGATCAGATCTCAGAAAAGACACTGGAGCGAGCTTCTTGTCGTGGTTACTTACTACTTTGTTGCCACGACAATGGTCAGTGGCCACAGGGGCAGACAAAGAGCTTGTTGATGCCAAGACCAGGGTCCGTGACCTTGTCATTGAATCAGTAACACTTTGTCACTCTGCTGGGGGGGATAGAGAGAGACTGGAAGGAACACTACAGAGAAGTAAGCAGGGTCAGACTGCGATGCTCATGGGAACATCGATATGACAATGGCACTGACCCCGTTTCCTCGTGACTCATCACAAGAACATACCCATCTAAGCATCTCACTGTATGAAGCAGTTGGCCGGAGCTACTCAACAGGGCCCTGCTTCGGTCCTATATGAATGTACCTTATATAAAAAAGGTATTTATATGTGAGCCAGATTAAATAGAGCGATTACATGCAGAAACGGAAGTGAGAGACAGTAGAGCACTAAGAGACACAGTTTGGAGGTGGAACCGCTGACCCAAATGCATTTCAATGCAACCGGGGTAAGAGAGAAAAAGTAAACGAGCAGAAGAGGGGGAGTCGGAGTCTTTGTGAAAAAGAAAGATAGCAAACTAAAGTAAGATGATAAAGCGGCAAGCAGGGAAAATCGAGCTTTAGGCAGTATGATTTGTTTTTATCCAAGACGGAATATAATGAGAATAATACAGCTACTGTACAGTATATACTGTGCAACACATTTCTTCAGGAATAAAACTAGTTAATAAAAGAATTGCCCTGCAGCTGTCTTTTTTCTTTGTTACTTTCCCCATTTTTTTCTCAACACAAACAACACAAGCATAAACTCATATACAGTCAAACACTAAATCCAGTGAAAAGGTCCTACTTGCAGAGAACATAAGCTGTTTAAACGGCATTATTATTGTTTTGCAGATTGCATAGAATAATTTAATGCACTTTAACCAATTTGAATTATGACAGGTTTTCAGACCTGTCAGCATATATACTAAAAAGATGAAAACACTTTCTTCTTCTTCTTCTTCTTCTTTTCTTTATGAGTGCGCTGTTGATGCACGGTGTACATAGAAAGTTGAGAAGCGAGACAACATTTGAAACTCTACAGTTCATGGTAAAGATCCAAAAATATCTCAAAAAACTAAAAGGAATAATACTTTTTTTAGAAAAACATTTAGCTGCATCTTGTTAAGTTTAATTGTCCAATGGAGTTTGATTGACAACTGACACAATTATAATACTTTAAGTATAAAAGGGAATTTATTAAGGAAATGATATTTTAGCTTCTTGAGTTCTTACTCCAAAAACATAAGTAAAGGTATATAATACGTATTATAGCGTACTGTAAACCATTAGCATTGTGCATCACCAGCACACTCAAAACTGCACCTCCTTTAGTCTACATACTGACTTTCCTACGTTAATCGATTTTGGGAGTTGTTCCGTGTGAACACACTGCATACTTAAAACGTACTTAGAATGATTATGTACTGTATTGTAGAATTAGGTCACAGCTAGGGATGTTCAGATCAGTGATTTTTCCTATTTTTTCCATTTCTATGTTTTGTTGTCAGTGTGTGTCCACCCCTAAGGCCCTCCCTGATTCAAGCTGTCAGAGGGAAGGAGAGGCTAAACTTGGTGAAGCGGAGAATAGAGCAAGGCACATGTCAAATATGAGGGGATCTTTGAGTAAACAAAGTATAACACAGAGCAAAGCAACATCGTCTCTCATCCCATCACTGTGTTTCACGCTATTTCTTCTCTCAGTCTCCATTTTTCTTGCTTCCTTGATCCCCACCTTTCCCTCCATTTTCTCTTCTCTATCTTCCATGCCACATTTGCGATGTTTTATCTGTCCCTCAGTAATTCAGCTAAAAACATTGTGCACATCAGCACGACTTGTAATCAGTCAATCAGCACTGCAGTAAAAGTATATGCGCTGAATCAAAATGGGCGATAAAGGCAGTGGTTCTTAAGATTTTTCAGAAAGCCAAGTACCAGCACGAGAAATCTGTCAGATTACAGTACCATCTTACTGAAGAGATCACTTTGTAAAAGACATGTTTGGTGTCAGATTTTTCTAAATAAGCATAGAGAACCTTGTGCAAGCAGCAGCAGAAGCAGCTCCTTCTCTTACTCTGGGCCTTGAGCCACACTTTAACAAACCAGCGCATTAAGAAATTAAGGAAAACAGGGAATGCAACAGAAACACAGAACTACTGTAGCCTATGGGAGGTTCTAATAATTGCAATTGACAGGGACAAATTCCCTGCCCCCCTGTGTATGTCAGATGGGCTTATTCCCAAACTCCACAAATCCCCCTGTCCAAACACAACCATATGGTCTCCCAGTTGTTGGCAACCAGCTGTGCTACACTGTATCTGGCATGGCTGCCATGTTCTGCAGAAGAGCGCTGACTCCCCTCTATTCTAACTTAATAAATCCTTTGCAATGAGGCCAAAATTCACTCAGAGTGAAGCCGCGTTTTCTGCTTGGCTTTTACCAAAGTGAAAATTGTGTGCACAGAGGATGATTGCATAATTGGAATGAAGTGAATTTGAATTTTATGATTGCAGTTAGCTTAATGGTTGACACTGAAAAAAGGTCCCGGCACTTTCCCTTTTGAATGTGGATGTTTTTGCCGGTTTTGGTTCTCTGGTTTCCTCTGAATATATTAAGGACATTAATCCCTCACAGACATGACTGTGTCTCTCCCCAATGCATGCTGGGATACATTTCAGTAACATAGACACAACACATATTTAATTGTATAGAAAAACCTTCACTACTTTCACAGTTTACATCACAACCTAAAACAACCATGGCAATGTAGCAAATACTTCAGAATCAATTGAAAATACATTTTAAATCCTAAACATAAATAAGTAAATTCATAACTTTCTTTAGAGGTGGATGTGTGAGTACATTGAGATTTGTTATTAATTGAATGTTTTACAATTAATTGTTCTGTGTGTTGCTATCATATATCATGTGTTTGGTTTTCATGATATTTTATTTGTTGTGGAAAAATGTGGACCCGGGAGGAGCCGCTGTTGCTGAGGTAACAACTAATTGTTATCCAAATGAAAACAATGAAAACAGGAATCTTCTGCGGTCACTTAGGTGTATTTAGACTCTAAGACTATAATACATTGTTCTGTGTATTCTAAACAGGGACAGATAACACACATATCACATGTTATCATAGTATTATCCTGAACAAATACTTTACTAATAAAGTGCAGAATGCTTTGAATGTTTTTGTTCTGTTACATGTTCTCACATGTAAAACCAGTTTTTGAAATATTTTTGAGTGATTGCAGTCCCTTCGCTTTCAGCTTTTCAGTCATATAACTCTGAGGTTGTTTCAGTAACAACAATTTGTCGTCCATCCTAACAAGCTTGAACAATGGTGAAATGAAAATGGCTCAGGCAACAATCATGGGAACAGATGAACTAAAAGGGAAAGAGGAAAAGAGCAGGTATTTCATTAGAGGTCATTTTAACTCACCTGGTTTGGTGGGAGGAAATCGTGGCTGTTTTCATTCATGTACATGTTGTCACCATCAAACTGAAAAGAGGGAGAGAGAAATGAGTAAAACAGTCAGGCAGAGGCCGACAAATCACAACAGGGACAGAAAACACTGATTTTGAGTCAGTCAGTGGAGACACAGAGACCGTGTAACACAGCAGCCTAATGACTGTGAGTCCTCGGCTTAAAGACCTCGATACTCTGGTGGATGTCAGTAATTACAGTTCATTAGAGATACGTATAATTAGGCCCTGTCAAAGCTTGTGTAACTCACACACTTCGTCTCGGCTTCCCGACAGCCAGAGACTCTGTGTGTAAGCGTGCGCACACCTAACTGTGCAGTGATTCCTCGGGTGTCACAAAGGCACAATAGAGAGATAATAACAACACTTGTACCGACGGCCATGTAGTTAGTCAGCCAGCAAGTTGGCCAGTCAAATTAAATCAAAGGTAACATTAACATAATCAAACAACATATGACAGGTAAGTCGGCAAAGAGTTCAAACAGAAATTGATTTGCTGCGCCGCTACAGGAGCTACAGGGATTTCCAGGGGCCTACTTTTTGTGTTTAGTTTCAGTCAGACTCAAAGAAACGTGTTCCAGATGATTTCTATTGAATGGACATATTTTTGGACAGCTGTAGCAGGTTTATGCTACTCGCTCTAATCCAACATCATTTGTGCCGTAGTGCTGGTTTTCCAAAATTCTCTGAAGAGCAGGTGATTATTATAATGACCATTAAACAAACTTGACCAGCCATGGATTCTGTTTCCCACTTAGCCTAATCAGCATTTTAGTCTCTGCCAACCAGCCACCCAGCTAGTGACCAAGACTACACAGGCACAAAGGGTGAGAACAGCCTTTAGCTCGAATGCACTCTGCCAAATAAACGAAGACAGGGCAACCCCACTAATCCACAACTCAGAAACCCTGAGCTCAGAACGCCTAGAGGGGAGGCTGGAGGAAAGGTGACGGTTTGAGGTTATTGGGATGAGAAAGATGAGGGTGTACCCCTGAGCTAATGGTGAAAGAGTGGGCAGAGATCATGTATAAGTGGGAACAAGCAGGAAAGATACTGTAAGGAGGACAGAGAGCATGAATGAAAGAGAAATTGGAGAGGAGGAGAGTTGCAGCATCAGTGGCAATAGAGCCTGTGGTTGTGCTGGCTGTAGTGTGATTAACACTGGGGTCACAGCCATAGCGTGAAACACACAGGCATATAAACATCCACACAAACACACATACACGCACACACACACACACACACACACACACACACACACACACACACACACACACACACACACACACACACACACACACACACACACACACACACACACACACACACACACACACACACACACACACACACACACACACACACACACACACACACACACTCCCAGAGGCCTACCCGGCTTCTCTGTCTGACACTATTGGCACCGGCCATTTTTGAGGAAACAAAACACACCTCAAGTCAGCTATTGGCTAAGATCAATTACTGCTGCTACTGTAAGTTCAAGTAACTGGGTGGATATGTGCCCAGAGTAACATATATATTGGTGTTTCTCAAGCTATGTGCAGGGACCAAAAATAGTCCACAATCTGTTTTAATGGCCATGTTTCGCCTCGTGTAACATGCCATACGTTCCAGGAACTAAATGTACTCTACTGTAGCTGTTTGCTATGGTTTCTATACGAATTTGTTCCATTCAAAAGTCAGAGTTTTCTTTCATTTATGTTTTTCTCTTTATAAGTGACACAGTCAGAGCACCAAACAAACTAGTAAAATTACAATTTATTGCGATATTGTTCAATTTGAAGCCTCGATTCCAATCTCACCATTAGCATTCAGACTCTGATAGAGCTGTTACTTCTAGTGCAATGATTTCTGACTGATAGCACTATTAGTTTGCTGGAGAAATAATCATTGTATTCTGCAATGAAAATGAAATCACTTTCTTTATTGCTCCTGGAAAATGATTTTACCTGCTATCCTAATCACATCGTTGGAGAGGTGACGGTATATTGGAATAGGTTTTCATGGCAAACCAGATGTCGATGAGCAAAATACGGTAAGTTGAATACAATTATACAGAATGTCAAAGTGCAAGCCTGAGGCTGTGGTGGTGCTCCTGCAGCACAATGAGAAGGAGTCACTGAGGGCAGAGAGTTGTTAGAATAACAAACAATATCTAAATCGAGGGGAAATGTAAAAATAATGAGTTCCTGCTTCATTGTGGTTAGCAACTGGTCAGTCAAGTTTAGTGTACTCATGCTATAGTTCGCATGCAGGAAGTACTGTGGCTAACAAATCTCCACTTGACCCTAGGTTTGAGTTTAATAGGCCTTCTCATGTGTAATACATTTAAAGAAACAGCATTTTGGGAAACTACATGGCCTTTTCTTACTGAGAGTTACACAGACTTGAAACAGGGGGAAACAGCTAGCTTGGAACTAGTTTGCAGATAAAAAATCCAAAAGCTTGAAATAATACAAATTATGTTTTATCTATTTTATGTTATTAGTACACAAAGGGTAAATGTAAAGTGAGTTGTAGTTTTACTGGATTGAATAGTTCTCGTTCTAGTCTTCATGCTACGCTAAGCATAGCCTGTCTAATACTACTACTACTTTACGGTAGTTTTTCCACAGTAATGATCATACATTTCTCAGACATACTGGTTATGAAATGTGTCTCTCTTGCAACTATAAGTGAACTACCCGATCCGCATCCCTACCCGATCCGCACTGCGCATGTGCGAGATGGTCCGCCATATTGGACAACTCCATACGGCAACTCAAATAGGACATTTGACGTCTAGACGGCTGCCCGATTTGCATCGTGCATGCGCGAGTCATAAACGTCTGAAATATCTATACAAAAATCTTTTGTTATTTTATTTTATTTGAAATAAAATGAAGGAGATTCACAGTTAATGTAATTAGATATCAATTATGAATGCCATACATATTGCATACATTCACAGTCAATATTTCTTCAGTATGATAGCTGTCTAACAGAAGTTACATCCATTTCTCATTTATTCTGACAATGTACTTAACCCAATAAAAGGACCCAATAAAAGGAGTTGTTAAATAATGGTGAAGTCACGTTGTAATAACAATAACTCATCTCTCTCGTTCAGATTAATATTGTCGTTTTTTTTTAGTTTTCTTTTTCTGCTTTGCCAAACGCCACTGTGTCAAGTGTCCTATTTGAGTTGCCGTATGTAGTTGTCAAATATGGCGGACCATCTCGCACATGCGCAATGCAGATCGGGTAGGGATGCGGATCGGGTAGTGACAGAACCAACCACCCAGCTCTGAGAAAGACCCAGAAGGCCTATAGTGTGTTAATAATATGACTTTCCAGCAAGAGCTTCATTTCATCATTGATCCCTGCTCTGCATTTTGAACTAAAAGCGAATAACAAAAGCCCTGACATGTTGGGAATAATATGGAGAAAAACTTGAATTTGAGATTCATAATTTATAACTGAATGTATACATGTATCAAAAGCGCCAAATAAACTACAATGCCCTAAGAAAACATGAATAATGCATTTGGCTTTACAGCAATGATCGGGGAAATCTGCTCTTTCGGCCAGGTGGCGGTTGTTGTGTGCAGAATTCAGATAAAAGACGTGTGCATACAACAGTTTCTTCTCATGCAAGCTGACTCAAATTATTTAGATATTTCTAACATGCTCAGAGTGAACATACAAACAGTTGAAATGTAAAAAAAGGGGGGTTGCAAAGGAAGGGCGAGCTTGTTGTTTCTCTCTCCCATTCTCTGTTTGCTTTCCTTAGGCTTTGAGGTCATTAATCATAGCGGTCAAATCTACAGCAAAACAATTGAGCAAAGAAAAACACAGAAATAGAGAGAGTGATAGGGGGGAGGTAGGGGGAGAGTGTGAAGGTGAGAGAGAGGTGGAAAGCTACAGTAAGATGGGGGAGAGGGGAGTCAAGAATTGAGGGAGTGAAATTCTGAGTTAGATTGAGGTTTGAGAAAGAAAAGGAACAAGTACGGCCTTTAAAACCAATGCACTCGACTCAAGACTCCTGTTTGCACAACATAAATGCAAATACACGCGATGGAGAGAGTGGGAGGGAGAAAATAAAATGGGAGACATGTTATAAATAGCTTTGTGTTTGCGTAAAGCCAACCAATGTCAGTTTGATGCGGGAAGAGCTCCACAGTCATCGAGGTTATAAAACAACTGTTGACTGGAACACATGAAGTTCCAGGAACTTCAGATTGGACTTCCAGCAGCAACTCAAAACTTCAATACACTTATTATATGTTAAAACTGATTCATGATCAAATAACCTCTCTTAATAATGACAGTAAGAAATGTTGGGTCAGTTTATACTGTATACCACAGTAGGTACACTCTGTTGATCTAGTGCACTCTACTTAGTGCCACATTGGAAATACGTTTTTCTTTTTATTAATCAAATGCTTCACTTTTATATATAACATCTACATTTGTCTTCATGTGTTTTTCTAACCCTTGGGTTTTGTCTTGGGTTTAGCATTCGCTTTGCAAGTAGGCCATGTTACATGTAAGATATTTAACATTTATAGGTTCGATTATCCATTTCTTTCCCTTCACCTGGAACCAATTCCAAAACCTAAACCCTGGGTATCTATCATCACTGACTACTGATTGTATATACAGTAGCTTCTCTCTTTTAACTACATTTACCAGATATGTAATTTTCACAATGTGGAAATGGTTGCGAAACGCGAGAAATCATCCTGCTCCATGGATGCTGTGGCACTCTCTGTTACCTAAGTATTTGCATTATAAAAAAAACTCTGAATTCTATAATTCACTAATTTGACTAACTTTATATGGAGCAGTTGGCCAATACAGGATACACTGTATCTGTCGTTTCTTTACACCATTTTGTATCAATTTAATATCCTACTTCGACAGCTACTTTACATTCTGTGCTACAGCGTTGCTAACCTGCATTGATCTAGACGAGAAGCTTTTCTTAGAAGGTCGCTGTAAGCATAGCTCTGCTTTACTGTACGACGTACTGAATACAGAATCACACAAGCAGTCCCACAATGTTTTAGATTTAAAGAAAGATGGGGCTGGTGAGAGACGGAGAAAACCGAACCTAACCCTCCTATAGTCTCTTTTTATGGTTACAATGCACGCCTCCCTAGTTTTTCACCCCAGCGTAACTAATCGCATGTCAGTCAATGTGCCGATGGAAAGAGGCAGCAGTCAAAATACCTGTGTCAGGACTGTGGTCATTAGAGCATTCAGTGACTCGCTGGCCGGAACACACACACACACACACACACACACACACACACACACACACACACACACACACACACACACACACACACACACACACACACACACACACACACACACACAAACACATACCCAAAGCATGTATGGGGGATGGTGTGGTGTAGAGCAGATATGGATTGCCTATGTGTGTATGTGTAGATATCTCTGCTGCTGCATGTGTATTTCACCTCTATGTGTTCCTTATGTGTGCATGTTTGCATGCTGTATAGATAACTACAGGTCTAGGCTCTGAATGTGTGCACATTGCATGCGTGCCGGCGTGTTTGTGTAATGTATCCTGTCCAATAATACACACATTGATCCCGGCGAGATAAAGATAACAAAGTTAGACCTTCCATAATATTTATTTTCCCATAACAGACCTGCTCAGCCACGCCCAGTCATATAACTCCATGCAGATGAAATATGGTCTTCATTACCTTTAAACCTCAACACACAGAAACTAGTGAGGAAAAACTGAATTGCCCTTCTTTCTCGAGTGAAAGAGCACAAAATGAATTGGAGCAGCTGAGATTTTTACATTACCATGACAAATATGTCGAAATGGAAAAGGCGAGGGAGAAAGAGAGAAAGAGAGAGGGAGACATGACGACAGAAAGAAAAGGGCAGATCAGACAGGAAGACCAAATTGTGTGAAAAAAGAATAACACATCAGCTCAATTTGTGCTCGACTGTAAGCTGTGAGCTGAGAGGAGAAATAAAATAAGGGATTTAGCTGGGAATCATGTTAAACCATGCAAGTGAATGAGTCCCCAGAGAAGAGTGTTCCCTCTCTCGCTTATGATGGACTTAATTGCCTCTATCAGTGGTAAGATATAACATTCATCTCAGGTTTATTGCTCTGCTTTATGGTCTTGTCCATCACACTGAGGGGTTTCAAGAGGCGGGCCACTACTCAAATGGCACGTTAAAATAATGAGACAGATTACAAAGCAACGAGGGGAAAGGGAAAAAGAGGGGGGAAAAGCATCATTTAAATCTGGAAAATGAGAGCATTTGTAAGCAAATGTGGTGTGTGAGCGAGCCCGTGAAGCAGTTTTGATGGTATGCTGGTTGGATTACTCTTTGGTTTCTGGGTCTTGCAAAAAGCATGGTCCGTCAGGCTAAAGGCACACACATCTCCCCCACCTCTGACCCCCGAAAGCTCTGGGTAGGTGTAGGGTTTCAGATGGCCACACAATCGTACCATTGTGCTCCTGTTAGCACAATGAAAACAAAGCTAACACATCGCTGACATTCAACTCCCCCCACTCTGCCTAACCTTGACTTTCAACACAACTCAGGTAAAACACAGAAATGGTAAATCAAGAGACACAAAAAATCAGGAAACAACTCAAAAACTTGAAATCAAATCATTCTATTGGTTTCTGAATAATCAACAATATTTAACATAAAATCAAAGCTTAACATGCTTCTGGAGCATTGCAACTTTGACATTATCATTTCATTTCTTTAAGATGTGGCAGTGATCTCCTAAAAACAGGCTGTTTCTCATCACATGAGAGCTAGAGAACCATGTATGCACGTTCCATTAAATCTATTAAATCCACTTGCATTATATCATAGTGCTTACCACACAATAGGAGCCTTTCAAGGGCAGTCCCAGAGGAAGCCAACAAAGGGCCCTCTCTTTCAGGGTCTAGTCAAGTAATTCAAAAAGAGCCAAACACGATTTCTGTGTGTGGATCTTCTCCACTAGAGCAGCAATTTCACCAAGTAAAGAAAAAGACAGTCAGAAAAAAGGAGTAGAATGGAAAAAGAGAGCAGCAAGATGCCTTTTTTCTCACAAGTGCCTTATTTAAAAGGACACAGGGTCTAGTGGAGAAGTGACACTATCCCTCAAATAGTGAATCTCAGAGAAATAAATGCCAGACATTGATTTAGGGCAAATAAGGGCTAATTAACTTGAATAAATACTCTTCGTATAATGTTGACAGTTCCGTCAGTCTGTCAGCCTTGTCTCCATATATGAACATTGTAGATTGACAATTCGGCAATAATTTTGTGCCAAGGTTTTTGATATGCTCGTGTTTTACAATATGTGCACTGCCAACAACGTTACACTAACGTTAAAGGAAACATTGTGTTTCGTTGAAAGTACGCTCTGATAAGGGTATAGCTAACATTAGGAAACCGAAAAACGTAGTCAAACGCAAATGTTAATTTTATCATCCAGTCTGCTGTCAAAGATGTATTTGTGTAGGTATACCAGGCTGGCATGTATCTGCTACGTTCTCTGGATATTTAAAACAGTAAAAAGTGGCAATCAGATTTAGCGAAAATCTCAGGTGAGGCAGAGCTATTCAATTTCGTGGAATAGCACCACCATGTGACCATTAGCAAAGACTTTATAATCTCTATTACTTACATGATGCTTTGATTCTTCAAAGAGCGATCTTCACATTTTGGCCACAAGGGTCTAGAGTCTGACCATTTCACATTTTGAACAATCCATTCCTTTACAAAGCCTTTTTATGGCAGGACAGAATTTAGTTGTATCTCCAAAAACCATGGCACCCATTCCTTACAGCAACATAATATAAGATTCTGTATTTTTGCAATTTAGCAGAGGCAACCATGCCCCTATAATAATAGTTACATAATGTTGCTCTAATCACCAGGATTGTGTTTCACTACAGATTCAGATCTAGATGGTTGTGTAAATATTTTACACATTTTAAAACATAGAAGATTGTGCAGCCTTGGCGAAGGGATATGCTCTCTGATTTAGAGTTTTGCTATAAACCTGCTCACCGTTTTATATTTGTGCAGAAATTGACTGCATTGAATTGTTTAAATCACAATTATTGTCCCTGGCTTCTTCTGCAGCAGTAAAGCATAACTTCAGTCGTCTAAGAACCTTTCTTCAATCCAATCTACTGTGCACAAGTACAGTCATTTGAAAGCACACAATAAAACATGACCAGGACGTCTTTCTGTGTTTGAGACCTCACCATGTATTTAAATCTAAATGCAGCATCTAGCACTGTCTACTTCTGTCAATAGGGCTGAAAATAATTCACTGTTCTTTCATTCACTGCCATGCTGACTCCACATCCAGTCTCTGCCACTACCATTCAGGCAGATTTTTTTATATTACCAATCTAATTGTACATTCCACCCTGACAAGAGCTCATTAAACCTTAATTATACACATGTTGTTTTCTACAAACATCTCCATTTGGGTCTCGCTGCCTTGTAATTGTTCAGCAGGGACAACCAGTTGAGAGTTCACAGATAGAGAGTGAATAAGAGAGGGAGAGAAAGAGAGATGGAGAGAAGGAAAGAGTGAGAGAAAGAGAGGTAAAGGGAAAAAGAGAGGGGGTGGAAGAAAAAATACAAGAGAGAAAGAGGAGTGTCTGGAAGTAGGTCATGCCTCTCCATAAACAAGGCATGGTTTCTAAAATAATATACCCATCCAGTGGAAGTAATGCCAAACAACTGAGCGTATGTGGAGCTCATGTAATATTTACAGAGCACTAATACATAGATGGCAGGTCTTTTTCTCAGCAACCCCCCCCCCCCCTTTCCAAAGCCAGAGGTTTCTTTTTATCTCTTTTTTTTTTTTTTCTTGCCATTTGAATTTCAAGGAAAGCCAACTACATTGATATATCGGGCAGGGGGGGGGGATTTGGGGTGTTAAGATGTTGAGTTCGCCTCACTTTCTTTCTCCCTTCTTGTCTACCTCTCATATTGCTCTCTCTCCTCCTCTCTTCCTCTCTCTCTCTCCATTGTTCCCCCCGCTTTGTCTGTGATGTTTTTTCACACATTTGTTAGATTTTAGCGAGGGAAAGTGGGCCTTAATCCAGACTCTTTGAGGCATGGCCGATGATATTACTGTGGAGAATCGCCCTTTTAAAGACTTATTTTAACTCCAGCTGGTGTTGTAAGGTCACCGAGCTCTTGTTCGAACGTCGGGCCCAGCGTGATGCTTCTGGGCTCGGGACTAACTGGCTGTGTCCACTCCAGGCCGGGCATTCAGGGCTTTAGACATCGGCTGGCAATGTCACTGCGAGAGGGGAAAGACTGAAAAGGGAAACCTCTTCAACAAGTTCTCCTGTGAGAAAAATTATCTTGGATTATTAGGTTTGATATGCAAGACCTTTCCAGTAGCCTACATCTAACTTTCCCTTTATAGTAAAGTCAACCTATATTTATTTTGGTTTTGGATTGTTGGTTGGACCAACAGGGCATTTTAAAAAATTCGCTGTGCTATACCAATGATTTTAGTTCACCATTTTCTGACATTGTCAAAACAATTATAATTGATTAGCCAATTATAAGTATATTGCAGTAATGTGTTAATAATAGAGTAATGCATAAACTTTGAACACAGTCCAATTAATCAATGTCACTTTGCTTACATGATGTCATTATAGTGTTAATCTGATGTTGATTTCAGCCATGTCACCAAACACCGTCATAACAAATACAAAGTTGTATTATGTTTCCAAACTTTATTTATGAGGCTTGTGTTCATGACACCCAAAAATCAGATGCTTTTTCACAATCTGTGGTGCCAACAAATGAGATGTCTATTGCAGACCGAGGGGTGTCACCGCCACTTAGCACCCAAAACAGCATCACATGTCCAAGCTGAGCCTCTCAGTCATCGCCCGGGATCTTCTCAGCCTGTCACTGTTGACACCCGCTGTATGCATCATTGATATCCACCCAGCAGCAGAAAATAAATAGCCTGCCATCAGATCACTTCTGCTTTGCAATATCACAATTATCTTGCCAATGTTTTGTTTTGTTTTAACAGCAGGCATTTATTTGTGTCTCTGTTGTGTTTGTTTATTGAGTTGGTTAGTTAAAATATTCCGATCTTAGCACAATTACAGTGGAACATCACTCAGTTCTCACCAACATCAAACACACTCACTGTACGGCAGGATGTACGCACTGTCAATATAAACAAACATGACATATTAAACAGGAAAATTAGTCACTCTTATTATCCCACCAAAATATATCTGGAATACACTAATTATAACAACCTGTGCGTGATCCTGACGCTTTCACCCGTTCTTTTGCTGTCTCTGTAACAATGTATGTACTGTACTGTGTGTGTGTGTGTGTGTGTGTGTGTGTGTGTGTGTGTGTGTGTGTGTGTGTGTGTGTGTGTGTGTGTGTGTGTGTGTGTGTGTGTGTGTGTGTGTGTGTGTGTGTGTGTGTGTGTGTGTGTGTGTGTGTGTGTCACATTCTTCTCCTGCTGCTGACTTAATAAGCAGTCTCTTAGATATTTGCGACAGAATAGCGCTCATGCAATATTAATATCGCACCAAAATATGGAAGCTGGAGCCCCCACTCCATTTCTCACTCCCTACATAATTGACTATGCAAGGCTCCAAATCAGCTTGGAAAAAGATGGAAAGACACAGAAAAACAAAGCAAGAGAGAGACAGTGAAGGAGAGTGAGAGACATGAGGAAACCAAGTAAACCAGACAGAGGGAAAGAGAAGGATTCCTGAAACGATGCTGTCTTCTCTGCTCTATAGCACACCCTGAACCCTCACCCTATGTATCACTGTCAAGGCAGTGGAGCTAAAACAACAAAAACAATAAAAACAACTACCATAGCTCAAATAGTTTGACTCCCTGCAAAGACAACGCTGATGCTAATCCTACCTGAGCTAGAACAAACCTCCACTCCAGCCACTGCGAGTGATTGTTAAACATTCATTTCATTATTTCATTTGACTGTATCGATTACTGTAGCTGAAGATGACAATAGACTCTGAACACATTGTGCGAGTGTTATGTTACATTTGTATCCTCGTTTCCAAAGAAATTGAGCTTGAAATGATCCTCAAGACATTTATTGTATATCATTTACTTTCATAGAGTGTGAAACAAGATGTATAATCTTTTATAACTTTAGGATTCTTAAAGGTAGACTGTGGTTTCACATTATTCCACTGATCTATATAGAGGTGGTGTGCGACGAAACACTTAGAGGCAGTTAGGGAGAAGACTGAAAGTTAACATTGATGTAAACGCATGTTTCAAAATGTTAAAATAAAATCTGATTTGCAAATAATTCATGATGAAGAAAATGAATTTAATATGTTTATTTAATCTCAAGAATACACAAAATGCAATGTATTGATAAACACTGAACGTAAATATAAACTGTTAGTAAGCGCCTAAAAGAGGTGAAAAAAGGGATAATGGGTGTTAATGGGTCGACTTACTGTAAAGCACAAGGACCTAAACTCTTTATAAACACAACCTATTTAAAATAATGATTTGTCTGTACACCTGCACCTTTGTTTTCTAGTTCATGCTAGTTAGCTTAGAATAAAGACACAGCTATCCTGGTTCTCCAAAAAGATTCCTATCACAACAAAAACATAAAATGACAATTTGTTTTCAAGGGAGTAACTGTATGTACTGTAACTGTTTTTCACTGTTTGTGTTCAAATTAACCAAACAAGTTGACTTGGGTTTGTTGGTGGATTCTTTAACTTTGGACAAACCTAGGATAGCTTTCCAGTGCTCTTGGTGCTTATATTAAGCTAGGCTAAACACCTCCATCCGTAACTTAATGTTCCATAAAGTATAGTCATTAAGAGGTTAATAATCTCAGTCATTCAAAAAGTTCCCTCACCAAGCCCTCTAAAAAAATAACTTTCTTAACAAACATGCCAGCCCTAATGAACCACACGCACATTTAGAAGATTTCATAAAAACCAAAGAGCACCTATTCTTAGGCAGAGATTGTCTTCAAAACCACTAATATAACAAAGACCCCCCCCCCCCCCCCCCTCCCTCTTATTTGTGTACATGCAGGGATGGCAAGAGCACCGCAGAGCGCTGGGGGTCAGGCCCTTTGCACCGAGAATTAAAAAAAAAAATGAACTGTAGGCATTTAGAGCCATAATAGATGTTGAAAGAAAGAAAGAAAAGGTTGCGGGGGCAGAGCCCATGGTTGGGGGGGAGGGGGAGCAGGGCAGTGCACCTTGACAGGAAACATAGAGGTGAAGAGCAGGAGTTGGAGGTTAGTTTGACAGAGAGAAAAGAAGTGGTGGTGGTGGTGAGGAAGGGAAGGGGGGTGGCTGCGGAAGTGCCAAGCCCACTTTTAACTGAACCGAGGGTGGTGAGTGGTGGAGGGGTGAGGCAGGGGGGGGGGGGGGGGGGGTTGTGAGACAAAGATAGAGATCAGGGGAAAATAAAAGGGGGTGTGCAGGGGGAAGGAAGAGGGGAGGAAGGAGAGGATGGGTGAGAGGAGCTTGGGGGTGAGAATGAGGGGGGTGCAGGGACCTACTGCACCTTGACACTAGCTCTCACCACAGCACCTGATAAGTGCAATGGAAAAAACGTCTGGTTTCCTCCTGCATGTTAAGTGGTTTATATTCTCCTCCCTCATGCAGCCTGTAGCTACAGTCTGCTACTGTACTGACGCTACACCCAGGTAATAACAGACAATAGGAAATGACAGAACAAAGAAAAATAGCACATGTGAAGTTTGTTTCCTTTTGTACAGTTTTTTTGTTCTTTTTTTATTTTGTATCAGTGTGAGAGATGGTGACGGGAAAAAAACAACTAAAGCTATTTAGAAATGTCCCTCCCTTAATGTCTATCCGTCATTTTTACCATATCCCATTTCATTTCAAAAACCATTTCTGCATGGAGATTTAGATGCAGCGTTTTATTTGCTCAACAGAGGATCAGATGAAAGTGGATATATATCTTTACTACCTTGTGCATTTACTGACAAGGAACTCATTCCCATGATTTGTAAGTAGGTCTCTCCACAGAACAGCATTAACAATATTCACTTTAGATAACTTATGATTCCAGGCCCTAGGAGAGGATGGGTTTCTTAGAAATGCTTTGTTAGCACTCTCCCCCTTGATAAAAGATTGAGGACATGTGGTCTGAGACATCAATACAATCTCTGTTGTAATTAAAAAAAGGTGCGCACTAACAATATTACACAGCTTTCACTTTGTCTGTCCCTCCCTCTCTTTCACTCCCTCTCTGTCTCCCCCACCCTCACTCACTCAGCCCACTCTTCCTCTCATTGAGCCCCGGAGCAGAGAAGAGATAATTTAAAAAGCTCTTGCATGGAGTGAAACATGAAAAAGAGAGACATATGAAATTAAATTCCCTCTTTTCGCTCTATTGTTCTTTCATTTTCTCCCCTTTGTTACATAAATGCATAAAAGCAAAGCAAGCTAGATTCTAATTATGATTTTCAGAATACTAAAAGATTGTCTTTTATTAAGAAAAATGAAAGAAAGGTGTCACAAACAAAGCAGACTTACTGTTCCAGCACTTTGTCAAAGTCAAAGTACTGCAAGTGCCGCATCACCTAACTTCAATAAACTATTTTTGTTTCCTTTTTTTCCACATAGTTAACATGTATATGTGAAATAAAAGTTTTTGTAATTTGCCTTTGATGCCTCAATACAGCTGCTTTAAAACAAAGAAGAAGAAATAAAGGGAAAATCACTATTTGTACAAAATCTAAATATTCCCCTCATATATTTTAAACCTAAAACAGGTCAGCAGCAGAAGCAGATGCATGCCTTTGTTCTCTCTGAGCACAAATAGAGTCAGTTGGTCGGCCTATCAGCTGCAGCGATATGCTTCTGTGAGTAGCTACAGGCAAATACCACAGAAACCACCCAGTCAGATGGGTCCTTTACTGGGAGCCCTGCAGAGCCCGGTGAGGCTTTGAGGATGGGGGACTGAGCAGGTCTATCATGGTGGGCATAGAAGGAGCCCATGAGTTGAGTAATAGCGAGATGATGACTTAAAGGATGAGGGACAAAGGTGGTGGTAGTTGAGGAAGATAATGCGTTGTATTGTCCAGATGTTTATAATGTTTTTATGCTGAGACTATCTATCACAGGAACAACAACCCCATTAGAATCCAATTGGCCCACACTTTAGAACTTTAAAAATCAAGGTAGGTAAGGAGAACATGTAGGGGTGAGAGGTGGGGTGGGGGGGGGCTGGGAGACTTACCCCAGTAGAGGGCAGTCTCTTGCCGTCAGGGTTTGGGCGCATAGGCAAGGAACTGTAGAGCCTCACACCTCGATCTGCAGCAGTGTATCTGTTCTGTAAGAGTAAAGAGAGAGAGACATGTTAAACATACTTTCCTTTTACAGAGAAATCAGCCTTTGCAAACAGGAAACACTTCACACATCATCATAATATCACAATCGGGATTTGAATGTATTAACTTCTAAACTCACTTCAAATTCAGTTTTATTTTTCTTAACCAAAGTGCAGGGATCATAAAGACTGTAGATATGTTCATGGTCCTACTTTTGTTCACCAGTGCGGGTTTCGTACATATCCGCCAAGCCTGCACATTGGATGCCAAGTTAAATCACATCACCTCATGTCCCACACATGATAACTGGATACGGTTGGATCAGCGGCGGCACTAATGTAACGAAGCTGTTGTGTTTGGTAACATGGTTCCTGTGCTCTGCTCCACTGTACTCACCGACTCCATCTTTCTATACGTTACACAGCCTGTAATTAGAGTGGTGGGTCCCTCCTGTGCTTGCCTGCGTGGGCTTTAGCTGTACAACATAACCTGAGGGAGTGGTGGCAAAGCCTTCAGTGGAGAAGCTAATTATTCGCAACAAGTGGTCCCTGCCAGGAGAGACAGTTCAGTGTGGTCCACACAGGGGTCCACAGCCTCAGCGGGGCTTTTCCCAGGATTCACTTCTAATCTTACTTTCTCTCTCACACTCCTTGTCTTTATCTCACGGCTCACATACACATCTCACTACACCTTCTTGATATTCTATCTTTATAACATTGACATCTCTGACTCTAACATCTGGTCAACAGTTTGCATGTGGTTTCCTCCATATGAAGAGTGATAACCTATTTGTGTGTATGAGTGTTAATTGATTATACGATCTACAGACATTTCTGGTGTCGGAGAATCTGTGCGTTGCCTGCTGTTAAAATGCATTTAGAGGATTAAAGATGAATATGTCATTCCAGAATTGGAGGACGTTTCATGTCCCCCATATAAAAAATCTAATAATCCTTGCCCAAAATGCTAAAACATGCACTTGTTGTGTTAAACATACTTTTATTGAGACAAAATGTATATAAAGTTGTAGAAAAAGTGGTTTCAAAATATTATTTAAATTATCAAATAGCTCTCGAACATCCCCTAAAATGGCATTTTTCTCTTGTCCCCGCTTCTTGGTGACCAACTTGCATGTCAAATATAACATTTAAAATAGGGATTTTATTTCCTTTTTTTGATATTATTCTATTGATATATGTCTCTTGTCATAAACATATTTTAGATAACAGTAATTTTGCACAGAAGGTGTGTCCCTCAACATGCGTTCAACCCTGTTACCCAAACCTTTTTAGATTGGCAGAGGAAGTGAACAAACTGTAAGTCAGAAGACACAGTGGAAGTGACATCAGCAAGCCATGTGCTGGTGCCATGGGTAGACCAAAACTAAGTCCTCTCTTTTATTTTTCATATTTTTACAATCTTTTCAGTCTTAAAAGAGTGTGGCACTCTGACCCACTCTACCCTGTTACTGATATTATCGGAATAAAGCATATTAATTTCAAAGTTATCTTTCTTGCATTAGATATCCAAGTTTGTCCTTGCCTTGAAAGTAGCATTACATGCTACATCTAGCAATAATTCCTGAGGTTAAAGCTCAAATTAGCATTGATTTTCAACCCTGTTACTTTCAACCCTGTTACTATAATTAGAGTAACAGGGGTAATTCTTCATTGGAAAATATACATTTGATGCCTAGCTGGGCAAATCCCTTTTTTTGATGGTTTGTTATCTGTTTTTCCTAAATACATTAAAAAAAATTATAAAATAAAAGGTTCATTTTTCAAAAATGTTGGTGTCTAAATTGTCCTCCAATTCTGGAATGACTTATGTGGTAATAGCCATAGCTCCTTTCCGCTCTGTGCTTAATAGCTTTGCCACATTTGTATCAAATCAAATTTGTATCAAACCAAACTAATGAGGAAGGGATGTAGATCATTGAGGAAGAAAAAACACAAACTCATTCAGAAAATCACTCGCAAATACAGCCAGGCACACACCTTCATATTGCTATGCAGTGAGATATGCAGTGTTTCACTATATTTGAAAATGTAGAGAAATACATCCCCGAACCACCCAAAACTGGCCCTGCCTTTCATTTCTAGTCAGTCACATGGTGCAGGCAAACACGCATTCAGTGCACTCATGAGCATTGCAGGCCTCAGCTTTTATAGTGGAACCGCTATAAACACACCTTTGCAGATTGCGTTTATGGGCCTAAATGCGTAGTGATTACCACGCACTGAAACCCACAGGCAATGTGTGCAGAAGCTTATGTAACATACCAAGCATGAAACACATTAGAGAAATCACAGTCTTTTTAGAGCAGGATTTACACCTTATAATAAGCAGTGTTATGCAGAACAGTATACAGTATACTGACCTAATAGCCTATCACTGCCAGTATAAAGCGGCGGGCTATCCCCTGAGGCAGAGCGAGAGTACTTGCTGTGTAAGGTTTTGATTTCCTGCGCTCATTATGAAAGGTGAAAACAGATGAATAGACAGCAGTGGCCATCTCGTCGATATGGTTCGCATAATGATGACACAGCGTTATTAAAGAGAACTCTCATTTACAACTTGTCCTCGATGCTGCGGCACCCTGACATCCAACAAGCCATTTGCATTATTTTATAACGGGGTTTACATTTTTCATAGACAAAATGTAAGAAATTATTATTTGACACTATTTCAAGTGCCATGCTAGTTCATAATCAGCAACATGACCCAGTATGTTGAGCCTTCATATCCTCTAGTCGCATATTTATTTTCCTTTCTGCCTTTAAGAGCAGCTACTGTTCACTAACTGCCTCCCTCAATGGAGACTTTTTCTTTCTTGGCTTGTTAGGTAGCTTGCCAGCATGGCCGCTAAATGAATGCCTCGCAGAATAGCTGCTTTAGCCAGCAAAGGAGCCACAGTAAGTGAATGTTTGATATTTCTCCAGTGTGCCAGGCTAATCTGGCCCTGTGGCATGCCATTACGGGGCTAATAACAGCTGTCTGCGGCCTGGAGGGGACACAAGCAGGCCTGGCTGCGCTAACTGGCCCTGACAGACTCATTAGGAGTGCTGGCACCCAGAACAGCAACAGCCAAACTCCTCACATTTCCTTGCTGACTCACAACAGTTTGCAAGTGCAGAAAAGCATTGTGCTCTACACTTGTTCTCTGACACCTTTCTTTTGTTTTCTAGTCCTCACTTCAGACGCTCTCACCCGCTGTCACCCTTCTTTCTGTTTCTGGCTGGCTCTCGGTTGCTGTGATATTTCTACCAAAACCAGATGCTGCCAGCCGTTTACCATCTTTGCTCAACACCATGGTGAGTCTAACCACTTGTTCGTCTTTGTTCTTTCATCCCGCACAACAACACTGTAGTTCTGACCAAAATAAAGCAGAAGGCAGAGTTCAGCTGTTTGCCCATGCTACTGTAATCCCTTTGGGAGAAAGTAAAGGTAAAATAAATAAATATATAAAACAATAACTCTTTAACTCACTCACGGTTTCTAACTGACTTTGGTGTGCACCCACAGGAAGATGGTGCAACACACCAGGAAGAGGCAGGCATCCTCTGAACTTTGTATCAGTTACTGTAGCCGGGCCGGGCCGGGCCGGGCCGGGGACAACAGGGACTTCCCCAGGCAGACAGCAAAAGCAAACATTGTCCCGTCGCTTGGCAAAGAGGAGCCAATCAGAACAAGCTGAGCAGGCAGACAATAAACACGGACAACCAATAAGGGGTCAGGTGGACGTAGAGCCATTAACAATGAAGGGGGGGGGGGTAATGTTGGGCTGTGATATGCTCTCTGGCACGGCTCATGCCATGTGACACATTTTTATGCTCATGTACAAATGTGTACAAATGCTACTGATTATGATGATGCAACTGACCGCTTCAGGTAGTTTTGTCATGTCTGTTAAAATAAGCTAGAAAAGTGAAATGCTAAATGTTTCCACTCACAACGAGTGATTGAACCTCAACATTGTATAACTAAGGCAAACTGTGTACTTTCAGATTTAAAAAAAGATTGTTTTGTCCCTAATGTATGACATTCAGCATATATTTTATTAATATGTTTATTTTCTTTATAGTTAATATTAACCATATCATTATTTATTTTGAATCTTGAAATCTTTACGATTTCCTAGCTTATGATGTGCTATATGTAAACACAAAACAATTCAAGAAGGAGTAAAAAGATTATGGGCTGATATATTGTTATTGGATTTTTATTATTCTCAATATCCATTAAAATCTGTTATCTGTCAAGTTCTTCTCGTCTAATAAATAATTCATCATCTTTATTTTCCTCCAAATCAGCAGCAGTAGAGCGCAGTAGACGCTCTGATACGTCTACTCATTAGTTATCAGCGTTGGCTTTTTATAGGCGGGGGTGGTGGGGCACTGCAAAGCCAAAGGCACAGCTGTGGGGTATAGTTACCTGTAACGTTAGCTGTTGCATGTTATATTATTTACGCAGATCTGGACTTAATGGAACACATGTGTGTCTGCAGCCGACATTCTTCCCAGATTAGCTGAAAGGCCTGCACACATCAGACTCCACCGATGAGAGGAATGCAAAAGGCCTAGGCCGACTTATGAGGAAACCCTATCACTCGTCTATAGTATACAGTCATGTACGCACACACACAATCATGTGTGTACGCACAAACTGTATTTAGACAGAGCTCCATACTGTATGTACAGTATGCACTCAACAATGCAGTGACATCATTAAAACAATGATACAATGCATTACTCTTATTTCAAATGCAGTCGCTATTGGTGCTGTTGTTCCGGGTATTTCTGCGGCAACATACATTATCCTGTTATGTCCGTTGCATAAACAAATTACACAATATCAGTCGAGTTTCAAGCTGCGGCGGTCTGAGATACAATAACAAAGCATGAATCACTGTTTCAGTGGTTTTTCAGACTAAAGTCTGAGACAATATTGTGATGAATCATGATCCTTTTGTGAATTTGACAACAAATAAATCAGGTATAATATTCACTTTCTTTCCTGTCTGATGATTTGTACATACATTGAATTATCGGTTTCTTAACTTTGTGAAACTACCTTTGCTTTGCAGGAATGTGGGTTATATATAACAGTAATATAACCACCACCATATGTGAACTCCAGCCTTTAGACCTGGTTGACAATTACATTTAAATGTTGTTTTTTTGAAAGCGTAGAACAGACTTTAACGTATAATATTAACAGAAAAGTAACCTAATATGGCTCAAAGGGCATGTGCAGACATTTGTTAGTAGTCCATTGTAAAGCTAGTACTTATTATTGTGATTCAATACATTACAAAGCATTGATCCCTAAAGGCTGGACGCTACAGTTCAGAATGGCAAAAACATATCGATGCATATTGTGCATTCCCATGTACTCATTTACAGTGATTGTTTGTTTAGGCATTTCTGTTGATTTTATACATAGATTTTAAATAATCAGCAGTGTCACATCCCATTTGGCTCCATTTGTATGTGCTATTCATTTTGAAATACCTGCAGTGAGAAAGACAGAGAGATGAGAGCTTTTGTTGTCAGTGCAAGTGTGTGTGTGTGTGTGTGTGTGTGTGTGTGTGTGTGTGTGTGTGTGTGTGTGTGTGTGTGTGTGTGTGTGTGTGTGTGTGTGTGTGTGTGTGTGTGTGTGTGTGTGTGTGTGTGTGTGTGTGTGTGTGTGTGTGTGTGTGTGTGTGTGTGTGTGCGTGTGTGCGTGTGTGTGTGTGTAAAAGACATGACAACTGGGGCCTAAGCAGCTCGACCATAACCAGGACATGAACCCGCGGGCTACCTGCCTCGGGCCACTGCTGACACTCAAACTACTGATCACACCATTGGGAATATCCAGCCAACAGCAGCGTTTGAGCCAATGCTATTTATAGCTACCTTTTACTCTCCATCCATTCCTGGTGTAAACGCATGTGAGTTTGAACGTGCGTACATGCTTGCGCTTGTGCTTTTAAGGTGGGAACAAATTATGATATAATAAGAGTTATTAAGCTTTCCTTAAGCTTTTCGTGGGATGTCTACTTTATATCTTGGGCTGTTCTGTTGGCTCGTCACTTCAGAATGCATCCATCCTTCCTCCGCCTGCTTATCTTGTGATTATGTTTCTCCCCCGACACATCGTAATTTACACGCGAGCACAAAAACATCAGCTGAACCTCTGACATCAGCCCCTCGCTCTCTCTTGCTATCAATCAATGTGTATATTCATGTATCTCTATGTGTATGTATTTTTTTCCTTTATCTCTATAATGTGAGTCTCCTGGCAATTCAAGACGTGAGCACGGGGTGTTGATATGTAAATACTAGTGCTGTCAAAATTATCGCGTTAACGGCGGTAATTAATTTTTTGAATTAATTGCGTTAAAATATTGAACGCATGTGCAGAATGTCCCGCCCCATACGTGCCACAAGTGGCAGCGCCAGGGTATGGCTGGGGTAGGCTACACCCATACCAAGAAATGGCTTAGCCCCACCATGAAAAATGATGTTAAAGTAAGCAAAATAAAGTCTGCCAACTCGCGCGGAGTAAATTGCACAGCCAGCAGTTAGTAAGATTGATTTCAGTAGCCACGGTTTTGAAAACTTTTGTCACGTAGTGATCGTCTTCTCAATAGAACATCTTTGATAACGGCGTGGTGTTGTTGCAGGAAGTCCCGACGGAGAATACTTTTGCTGTAGTACAGGGCAGAGCCATATAATAGTAATAATATGGCTCTGGTACAGGGGTGCACATAACTGGTACGCAGGTTATGTGCGTAATCTGAAATGCGTACCGTCACTTGTGTCACAAAGCGCATTTGCGTACCGACGTACTTGTGAAGCTTTTCCAGAAGGCGGTTAGATCACCGGACGACAGAGTCGGTCTCCGTGTGCACAGACAGGGCTGCTGTTAACGTCGGTCTGTACAACGGAACTGTGCCAAAACTACGCCAACCGGCTGCGGAGGGAGACTCCCCCCTTCACTGGAGAACGAAGTACTCCACTAGCGCGCGCGCCCCCCCCCCCTCTGTCGACTTTCCTGAAGTATCCCCCGTTGATAGAAATCAACACGTAATGAATTAAGACCCCACGGTTTGATGATTGATAGGTGTGTGGGTTGTCTTTCATTTTGACATGCAGAAAAATGTTATAATAAATATAGATACTGTATGTTAAATGGATATATCCGCCTTCTTTCATTTATCTTTCCATTCCCACAACAATATACATAAATAAATGGCATATTTTGGACATAGTTCGAATGGTGATTAATCATGATTAATTAATTTTTAAGCAGTGATTAATCTGATTAAAATTTGTAATCGTTTGACAGCCCTAGTAAATACATGGTCATGTTGTTCAATTGTTGACATTTAACCTTGCCCTTAATCAGAGGTGCTTTAGTTGTCGAAACCTTACCGAACCTTTTCATATTTAAAACTGAAAATGTTTTGCTCACTTTAGAAAACCCTGATAAAATAATGATAGTGAATTTTGAGGTAACGCATCTGCAACAGTTTGGGTTTTCAACTCTGAGCTCATTTTTCAAACTTTTATGACATGCTTTACTTTCTCTTCCCCTGACTTGTTATTGTTCCTTCAAACTTGACTTTGTGTGTCTTCACCTGCAGCTCCAGAGTGCTGTCACAGATGCTGTATCTCCTGGAACAACAATGTAGAGTCTGGCTGTATGTTGTCAGGCAGGTGGATATTTGAAATAAAACAGCTCCAGCAAAGATTGTACCAAAGTTTAGATAATGAGTACAGTGGGCTGAGTAGATTGTTTTCAGTGGATTAAACATTGACTTTTTTCTAAATCTGTAAGTGGAATTATAGTTATAGATGTAAATAAAGATGTTTACATTTGTAAATGGGGAAGTACAGTTTGATGAAGGATTCGTCAAAGTGCAAATAAAGACAAAATTATTTCAAATAAAAGAAGATTCAAGCTTCATCTACACAAAAGTTGAATGTATTATGCTTCCAATTTAAATCAAAGCAGTTTTAAACATTTTGTATAGACTTCTAAATATGACTGCTCTCTTTTCAATCACTCATTTTATGTTGGACATATAAGCAGGAGAGATGGAGCACATTAATAAAGTGCTGTGGCCTTGCTCTCTCTGATACAGAGGGCAAAAAATAAACTTGTCTTTGTCTTTTTTTTCCCAGAACCCCTCATCTTTTGACACGGCTTTCTGAAGGCAAACAAACACCTTGTTACAACAATACAACTTACAACCAACAAGCAGAGCCAGCAGCTCGACTGCGTGCCACCACTGGTGTGTTTCAGGCAGAAAACAGATGGTGGAGAGAAGATTTCGCCAATACAAAAACTGAGAATTTCTCTATTTTTCACCCAAGAAGAGGTACATGCAAAGGCTAGATTAGTTTAATACATGAATAAGCTAAAGATAATACTTCCTTAACAAATTGGGATTGCTAAGGGGAGACTCCCGAATGTCAGTGAGCATCTGATATCATGAGGAATTCTATCACTGTAGTATAAATGTTCTCATGTTGCCTTTCACAGAACGTAGCAAATAAAGTCTGCACTGCATTACAAGCATTGTTGCCAGTATGGTCCGCCTTTTTGGGTTTCTTTTATTATGAATTGAATATTTTGGGATTTTGGACTGATGGTTGGACACAACCAGTAATCCAAAATAAATATAGGAAATTGTGATCAGTATTTTCCTTTTTTCCTGACATTTTATAGACTAAAGATCAAAGTATTAATCTAAATTAAAATGCAGCCCCTATACAAAACGTGAACTTTGATAGTATTTAGACTCTTGTTTCCATTATTCTGGTTTCTTCTAAGGAGTAATTATAGTAAAGTCTTATTAAAGTGGTACAAATGCCTTGTTCATTTGTAGTTTAGATTTAACTAGAAATAAAAAGTGTTGCTTTTTCTTCGAGGTATGAGGCGCAGAGGAAGTCACTGACTATGTTAAGCAACTCTGTTAGAGTAAGTCAGCTTCAGCAACATATTTAAAAGTTCAATCACACATCGCAGGAAGAGAGAGAGTGGCATAAGAGGAGACAAGGCAGCGAGAGAGAGAGAGCGATAGAGAGATAGAGGGAGAGTTGGGTGAGAGTTGATATGCTGACTACAGGCAGTTGATTTGGTTTCAGAGAGCATTGTTACGGTGCTTTGAATTAATTCCTCCCAAAGAGTCCAATTGTGATTCTTGGGTTGTGCTGACAGAATATTTGACAGCCTAGGGTGAGCTGCTGATCTCAGCTGAATCCTCTGTTCTGTCTGTGTGCGTGTGTGTGTGTGTGTGTGTGTGTGTGTGTGTGTGTGTGTGTGTGTGTGTGTGTGTGTGTGTGTGCGCGCGTGCGTGCGTGCGTGCGTGCGTGCGTGCGTGCGTGTGTGTGTGTGTGTGTGTGTGTGTGTGTGTGTGTGTGTGTGCGTGCGTGTGTGTGTGGGAGTCATTACACATATACATGTGGGCGTTTTGACTGCTTTGCACATCCACACATTTCTGAACATGTGTAGGTGTATGAATGTGTTGAGTTTCAACCATACATTCTCACACAAGTGCACACACACACACACACACACACACACACACACACACACACACACACACACACACACACACACACACAGACACACACACACACACACACACACACACACACAAACACAGAGAGGACAGCATGCGATACTGAGCCTTAAATGAACCAACACATCAATTAAATCCTAAATGACTGTTAACTAAGCGCTAACACACAGAGACACAAACAACTCTCAGATGCAGCTGAATAGAACACGTTCAGAATTTGGTTTTTTCCCCTACAGGAAACATACTGTCCCTTCTGGACTTCAGAAGGTAGACATGGATAGAGAGGCCCAATGCGTCATTACTGTGTTGGCAAGAAAAATATGCTCCATCAAAATAAATGTGCTGCACAAGACTGGTCCAGTTTGACAGCAGCACAAAACATAATTTGTAAAAATGTAATACACAAACCTGCAGATACTGCAAGTATATCATTTGTATTCACCATGCCAAGTAGCTTGATACTCGTGGTGATGCGAGGAGATGGGCTGTAGGCAATAATGAGTGGAAATCTAAAGATAATGTGTTCATAAGCTGCCATTATTACCAATATAGATTTTGGTGTACATTGAAAATGGATTCATATAATTGATTAGATTTTCCAAACACCTGAATATAAACAAATGCAAATCAGTGGTACTTACAAAACTCAGTGGAAACAAAACACAGAGTGAAAAGCCTACTGTTTGACCTGCGTACATACATGTTCATGTAAAAGTAGTCTACACAGTGCAGATCAATATCTTGACATCTCATTATTCACTATTCTAACTATCTTAGTAAAGAAGCGGTTAAATGGAAATAGATTTCAAATGTGTAGAAAACTGTAGATAGTCAATGTGTTTCTTAATATCCCTTCATGGCCGTTGGTTGGACACAAATGAAAATGTGATATCACCTAGGGCTCTATACAAAATATAATCATATGTTTAAAAAGAACATTGAATAACCACAAGTCTTGTGATCAAGACAATAATAATAACACCTTAATCATTACAATTACGTTATCATTTGTTGCATTCCTATTTGAAATGTTGTGTAGTTTAAATTGTCAACAGACAAATGATCTGTGACTCGGTTTAGAGCCGGACTTGAGAAACTTGACTATGATCGTTTGCAACAAAAGGGTGAGCTTTCACTACAAAGAGGAAAGACCTATTAATAAACCAAGCGATGCAAAATGATTCAGAGTTATTTTCAAAGTGTGAAACCCTCCGTAATCCTCTGCATGTATGACTTGCCACAAGTTATGAGAGAAATGACACAAGTATCAAATGAGTCAAAGGGACATATTTATAGTTTACATTCATTTCCCCCATCTTAAACTGTCCTTTTGAGAACTTTGCTCACCACAGCGTTGTACAAAGTTTAGTAACCATGTCATTATATTGTTGTTGTGTGTTCTTCAGACGTATCGACAGTGAAAACATCCTGAATCTCAAGCATGAGGAATATTCTCGATGGATCTTTTTCCAGGAAAACTCTACTTCATCAAAGTAGAAATAAACAAACAATGGGAACAGCAGGAAAACAAGATACAAGAGTATAATTGTGATGCAGGTGTTGATTTCATGGATGGATACTTCATCCTCTTCCAGCCCTGCCTCTCCCAGGCCTTCCTCCTCTTCCTCTTTCTGTACCTCTGCTATCCACTCCTCTCTCCCTGCCTTTACATCTTTCTCTCCATCTTGAGTGCTGTGCCTCACCCTAATTAGAAATTCCCCCTCCGACCAACTGAAATTGAATTGCCCATCATTTGCATAATGATAGCTCACCGGGCTGATGGCCGATTTACCATGAGATGAAATGTAGCAATCACTTAAGAGAGTGACCATGAGGAAGTGTGGGTAAAGAAAAGGAGAGAGAGAACAAATGGAAGAATGAAATGGGATCAGAAAGATAGAGAGAAGCACGAGAGAAAGAAAGAGAGAAATCCGACAGGTATTCAGGTTATTGTCTCATATAGCAATATAGCCGGAAGGGAGGCTGTGTCCTCAATATGACAGCAAGTGGACACAACAAGGACGCAACAAGGACACATAAGGGCGCTTATATAACGCTGTTCCACCTCAATGGAAGCACTTCTGACTTTCAACTCTAATTATCATGGAGCATGTTTCATATCGAGCTGATATACTGAAATCCTGTACTCCCAAAGTCTGATCTTTAGCCTTCTACTTTTGTATTTCTTCCCAGCTGCTTTCTATCTCAGGTCATTTAACATTTGTTTAAGTGGCAGACTATTTATTACAATTAAAAATAAATAGCACAACTCAGAGAGGAATGAGAGTTGTTTTCGGTCAGCAGAGGTTCAGAGTATTCTATTCAAAAGGCAATCAGCTCGATAAATAATATTCTCTCAAGCTCGGTCAACAGGTTGCAGCAGTTTAGGTCTGAAGAAACAAGAAACAACAACAAAGATGTTTGTGCGTTTAAATGTTTCTACTGATAGGAAAAATGTCTCTTAACAAATTATGAAAGGTTGATTGTTTGGATCTAGGGTTATACATCATTTCTATGTTCAGAACAGAAGAAAATACATAAAAACAATGAATACATGTCTGTGACCTCCATTGTTGGTGTAAACGTTAAGCTGTTATTTTTAGTTTCTCAAGTAGATGCTTGGCAAGTTCTGACTTTGTTTCCCTCACGAGATCGACATCGGGAACTCCTGAACCGCCCACGGTTTATAAGAAGTGGTCAGCCTGTGAACAGTGTAGCTGTCAGTGAACGCCCTAGTTCCACAACTGACACACTGTGAACAAATTCCTGTAATCAACAATATGATAATCATCCCGTCGTCTCGCCTCTGCTGGGGCATCGATCTCACATCGTACTTGGCCTGAAGATTTGATTTGGCAAAAATCCCAATACATCTTGTCTTGATGAGGTCACGTAAGTGTGGGCAAATCAGATAATGCAGTGCGGTGGGTGTGATGTGGCAAAAGGACAGGCTGAGATGTTAACCCAGAGTCAAACTTGCCATTGAGGGGCCCTTTTTTATCGAAATTGCTTATTCATGGGAGTGGGCTGAGGCAAAGGGTGTACAGTAGAGGTCATATTTGTTTCTAATAGTCAGCGCGATATGTTGGGCTATCAGGTTGGACGCTCTGCCCAGCGACTGATAAAGCCACTGTTTATTGTCTAACTTCCACTCTTTAACCTGAGGAACCTCAGACTCTCACACACGGTACTTTCCACTCCCAAGCCATTACCTCAATTTGTGTGTGTTGTGTATGATGTAGAAGTGTGTGTGTGTTTGCGTGAGAGTCCTTGTGCGTGTGTGTGTGATTGTTAGTTTCCATCACATTTCGTGACCTAATTAAAAAGTCATGTCGATGCTCAATAAGTGACAGATCATCAAAAAGCACACACACAACAGTGCACACACTCGCACACACACACGTCAGTCAGTGCTCAAATCATTTATTAAATTCTTCAATCTCCTCTTCCTCTGTCCATCTCTACATAAGTGATCAGTGATCACATGTCGTATGTTAAAGTCTGCTGGCCCAGACAGGAGGGAGTTAAGTCCCTTATCTCTACTCCCCAGAAGAAATTCCTACTAGAGGCCTCGCTCTGCCGGTTTCCTGCCTTCTTGCCCAATGCCCTATTTTTACTCATCGGCTGTAGAATACCAGGGGCAGCTTTTTCCTTGTCACTAACATATTTCCTGCCATTCTCAGTCTGACATTTCTCCCCGCTGCACGCTCAAATCTTTCCCCCTCTTTATGGGTCATAACCTTTCAGTCGGGGTCGTTCATATTCAAATGAACCGGTCGATGCCGGAGCTGCTGCGAGCTTACCCGTCAGTCTGGTTGTCTTTTTTTTGCTTTACAGGTTTTTTAAACATCAGATTTGTGTTTTTAGATTTGGTTGACTGCTGCCAGAATAAATCAGGTCCACTTTGTGCTTCGGTTTATGGCTATGAATGCTTATCTACAAAACCATAATCTGTAACACTGTAACAACTTTAATGATGTGGAGATATGGTAACACAAAAATGGCTCCTTAAAGATATCTTAAGAGTTTATTTGCAATAGAAAAATGTAATTCTTAAAACTAATAAATCAACCACTTTGATTGATAATACCTTGAGTGCACAAAAAATATATGATTTATGAAAATAATTGAAAACTGAAATATCAGTTTTTGCAAATGAACCAGTCACAACTAAAAATGATGAGCCTCAAATCGAAGCTGTACATCTAACATTGCCCCTCGAGCTCATGGACTGCCTGTGTGGTTTTTAAAAATCTGACATCGGTCGAACAAATGATACCCGACAAACAGACTTCTGGTTGGAACAAGGCTTAATAATAATAATTCCTTATATTTATTATAGCGCTTTTCCAGATGCGCTTAGTCTTTTTATTATATGTAAAAACAAACTCAGTGCAGCATGTTGTACTTTGTCAGCTAAAACCGTCCCGTAAGTTATAAATAAAGGTCTCAATTTTCTGGTTACTCCACTTTACTGAAGCATTTTTAGTGCCTGAGTGACAAGTCAAACTCAAATGTCCTACTTCACTCACGAGGCTCGGCAGTACAGAATGTGTAGTTAGAGAATTCAAAGTAAGAGGCCTGAGGACTTCTGAGGAGGAGAATGAATGGCAGTTTAATGAAAGCCTGGGGAGACATGATATCAGTGACTGACTCTTTCACTGCAGCGTTCCTCCTATTCATACACCAACATGCTTTAAATGCAGGTGGATCGATGCTGGTTAAAAACACTAATGGCGCATAAAGGGAGCACAATTCACGTCTGTGTTTCTTTCTCGCCAGGGTCTGATCACTCAGACTACAAGTGGAATGCAGCTCTTAGTCGAGAATTTTGTGCCAGCTACAGGTGAACAAAAAAGCTCCATTGTCCACATTGTCATGGCTACTGTTCATACAAAACAGTGGCATTGAAATTCCAAATAGAGCTAGTTTTTGTTACCATTCACATTGCAGTAATAAACGGACATTCATTCTGATGAGTGGGATATTCTGAACCCGAGATGGTACACACCTGTGCACCTTGAATCACACTGTAATTAATATGTGGGGGGGGGGGGGGGTTCTTTCTATTTTTGTTGTCCTTATTCCGAGTACATATGAATATCAATATTATTTCCCAGTAGGAGGTAAATGGTATTGAATGGTTGCCAGGTTGCCGGAGGGGAGAATACTCAGCTGACTAAAAAAGCCATTCTCCATTTTATCTCTCAATCAGTGGTGTGTGTGTGTGTGTGTGTGTGTGTGTGTGTGTGTGTGTGTGTGTGTGTGTGTGTGCGTGTGTGTGTGTGTGTGTGTGTGTGTGTGTGTGTGTGTGTGTGTGTGTGTGTGTGTGTGTGTGTGTGTGTGTGTGTGTGTGTGTGTGTGTGTGTGTGTGTGTGTGTGTGTGTGTGTGTGTGTGTGTGTGTGTGTGTGTGTGTGTGTGTGTGTGTGCGTGCGTGTGTGTGTGTGCGTGTTCCCTTTTAACGAGGAGCAGAATTAACTGGGGCTTGCTGCACTACTAGGCCATGTGAGAAAAAGTTCACGTGATGCAAGCAAATACAGCCGGTCTTCAGTAGGATGGAAAGACTGTAATCAAACCATAAATCAGAAATCACGAACTGCCATCCACTCACCCCCTCTCCCTTCTTTTTTTTACAACCCTCCCATTTCTCTGCAGAGCTCCCTAGCATGTTATGTTACATACAGCCATGCATAAACTGCCCTGGAAGAGAGCAGATCAATGAAAAATGCATGTTCCTCATATCAAAGGCTTTCATCATGAAATGTCTGAAATCAAACACTGGAAGAAAACTCCAATACTTTTACTCAGAACAATTGGTTTCTTCTAGAAGGCTTGGGCTGTTGTGTGTATTAAAACCATTTCTAAACCTAAAACAAACAGCTCTGCCGTCTCATGTGTGATGTGTTTTTCTGACTACTCACGATCAGACACAGTCCACATTTTGTCTGGCTATGACTTTCATAGTGAGCCACCTGGTGTGCTGTAATATCAGGAGAACAGTGGGGTCATTGTGAAGGAGCTGTGTGATATCAAAGAGAGTGACCCATTTAGAGCCCAGCCTCAGAGCTGACAAGCCTCTGTTATGTCTGGGACATCTGGAAGGCCGGAGTCGCTCACTCTGAGCTGTACGACACGTATGAGTCGATCCTTTCCAGGGAGGAAAAAACATCCGACATGGTCACGGATATTTCACACGCTCACCTGGACCTGGTCAGAAGAAAGAGCTGTAAAGAGGAGCTGAGGATCTACACAGTGAGAAATCTGGAAGGCATCCAAACAATATCCAAAGTTGTTCTGGTAATCTCACTAGAGATTTTAGAAGACTGGAAAAGCGGTGCAGCGCAGGGTTATCTGCTGCTCGGCAGAAGTGCCATGCAGATCAAGTGATCAGGGGAAAACACTTCTATCTCATTATTCAAATGGACATTTCTTTTGTAGTAGCTCATTTCATCCGGTGATGTTCAAAAGAGGGCCTTGCATATTCTACAAAATAACAGTAAGCAGGAGAAACTGACGGCCTGAAGTAGAAAAAAAACATTGAATTCAAAGAAAAGAAATGTTAACATGCATGTATCATACACAATGCTGTACAAAACAACCAAGATTTGGCCAATGAAGCTGCAGCGTTGAGCATTATATAAAAATGAATACATGAATGCATAATGAGAGGCCAAAATGAGCCAAGGAAAGCACACTGACAATCCCTCAGGGGAAAGGAAATTATTCACAACGGACAAGGACACAATTCATAATAATGTTGAAAAAGGGAAACTTTTTTCTCCCTTTATTTAAAAGCCTTGCTGTAAATGCTAAACCAGAACTACCCTGTTTGTATATTGAGTGGCTTACCTTAACAGCAAGATAAGGAATTTAAAGGATCTGTTTTTTTACAATCACTTTCAGAGTATGGCCTGAGGTAGATTGCCAAAATGATATATTAAAAAAAAACAAGCTAACCTAATTTGAGTATGGTTTAAATGTAAGCATTTGTGCAAACGGTCTGATTATTTAATCTAAAAGAATCTCAATGTCATTTCACTTTCTATTTCCCAAACTATGATTCTGTATCACGAGGTAATTCATTATTGTGTGCAAAGCAATTGGCTGCAAAGATTGAATCCTCAGCCCTTGTTTCATTTTCCATGTAATTAAATCAGCTTCTAAAAAAACGATGTAAGCTGGCATACGATTTAGGGAAAATTAGCATTTTTAATCACAGTACATTACTTTAATAACGCAATAAATCTGTGGCAGCTGGAGCTTCTGAGAATGTTGTCACAGCCACTTAGTTCTGCATTTGCAACTAATACAGGCTGATGAGAATCAGCCCGAGAGAGAGGGAGAATAAAAAGAGGGTTGGATAAAGGGGAGAAGAGAAATCCAAGCGAGAGAGACAGAGAGGATGAGAATCCAGATAGATAGGAATAACAGCATGGCAGGTGAGAAACAAGGGTGCGCAGGACCAGGAAGAAAGAAACATCAGCACAGACTTTGGCACAACTCAACGATTCTCTCCTCATTCAGTTATTAACTGTTAATCCCCAATTAGCTCAGCCGTCACCTCGGTGTCGTACACAGAACCTGCTAACCCCCTCGCGCTGCTATGTCGCCTGGGTTTGTTTGTGCGGCTTAGTGATAGAAGCTGCCAAATACACTAAACAGCCCTGAATCATTACAGCAGAAATTGAAACTAATTGCGAAGGGTTGTCAAGAATGCGAACAAGCAAGCTACAAGAGTTGACGCCGACATCCTGACCCCACAGAAAAAACATCGTGGTCTCTTTAAAGTAAAGGGAACAACAGGAATGTTTTTGTAATGTGAGGAAAGCTGGAAGTGTTGCTGAAAGGTCAGGCACTCTTTTATTGATTACTTCTCCATATCTACATTTCCGCATATGTTTTCCACCATTACCTCGCTATCCAAGGGACACCTCTTTGATTAAAACCACAAAACCCTCACAAACCAGGCGACTCTCCTCTCCAGCACTGATCGTTTTTTAGCTTAAAAGACCCCTGCTTTCATTTAGTGCACTTTTAAAATGCCTGTTTTGTTCAAAGAGTACACACAGATATTCATTCAACAATGATATAAACTGATACTGAAATGTAGTAAATATTGTCTGACCCTAACCATAATATAACTGGGGCTGAAAAACTGCTATGAATCAAATTCTCAGTATGGACTAGAACAGGGGTTCTCAAAGTGCGGCCCGCGGGCCAATGGCGGCCCTCGGAAATGTTTCTGGCGGCCCGCGATAGTTAATGTTACATGCTGAAATGCATGCGTTATATTTTAATCCTCCATGGTTGTATCTAGTAAGAATTAGAATGGAATTTAAGAATGGTAAAACTGCGCCCCCTGGGTTGTCATTCCTAAATTATGAATGACAGCTTGTGGAAAGTTTGCTAGACTACTGGTTGCATGGCAACTAGGCATCTCGCGAGTTGCGGTAATTGGTTAGTACAATAAAGAAAGGATTTGTTTTGGAATTATTTTGTGTTCCGTTTTTTCTTGGGCGGCCCTCAATCCAATATTGGGTACCTAAATTGGCCCTCACTCATCAAAACTTTGAGAACCCCTGGACTAGAATATCTTAATCACAGGAAGTACTATATTTGTCAAGGCAAAATACGTATCTGAATATCCAAATTCCCCCTGGGATTATTAAAGTTCTTCTGATTCGTATTCTGTTTTGCGGCCGGGGTGCATTGTCCCACATAAAGTATTCTACAGATTTTGTTTGGTACAGCTCCTCCTCAAAATCCAACCTAATTATTGTATTATATATTTTCAATTACAATGAAACAATAACAAAGTAAACATTTGAATGTCCTCCTATATCATAAATAAGATAAGATAAGATTCCTTGAAAAAAAACACAATTGGATATTTCTCCAAGTCATTTTGCAGGCACTTAAACCTCATTAACGCTGCTTTTCACAGCACTGATAAACAACTTATTTGGCTTTAGCTATGGGGACTTGTTGAAAAGCATCATGAGATCACACTGTGGGAACACCGATGTTTGATGTTGGACGAGGTTCGCTCTGCGTAATGAGAATAACAGAATGTGTGAGCAGGTGCATGAGCACAAATGAAAGTGAGAGCTGTTGTCCTGTCAGCACATGCACGCCTGTCTTAGTTTGTGTGCATGTGTCACTGCTAATGTGTGGTCTACAATTCTATTCTCTTCTTTCATTTTCTCTGTAAGTTTGCAGAATTGCTCGGCAGGCCTCTTTCTCTCTCTGCCAGATAAAGCTCTATCTCTCCATCTCTTCTTCCTCTCTGTAGGATGTTTGTTTTCTAAGTACAAGGCTACAATAGAAACCTACATCATTGTACAGCTTAACAGTCAATATGTCTGGAATCACACACACACAGGTTTACCCACATATTTTTACTTCAAAGTATCTTCCAACGCGTAAACACAGAACTCAACATTTAATACAAATCCCATGACTTATTTGGATATGATTTGATATGCAAAATAGGCAGGAGAGGCCCATGAAAGCATGATGGCATACAATCAATACCCTGAAGGTGTATTGGCATGCGTCTGTGCCCGTTCGCTTTATCTTTGCAGTTCCATTGAGAAGACTGAGGAGCCTTGTCTCCGCTGATATACAGCTTTTTGATTCACTTAGCAGGCTTTGTCATATGCATGTTGGATTAAGCCTGAGAATCAACCGTGCAGGGACATGCTGCTGCAGCACTCACAAACCCGAAAACAGCCATTAGCAGGATGGTGGTAGACCCCGCTAATTAAGTCGTCATCTCAACACCTCTCTCCCTCGCTGCATGGATCTGGTTTCAAAGTACACTTTCCAAAAGTGTCATGGTGTAATGAAAAGCATTACAGCGTAGGACATACAAGTATATTTCCTTGTGCTCTCTGGGGACAAGAGGCGACACACAGGACTTGTAGTTGCTTCCATCGACTATGTGACTAACATTAAAATAGCACCCAAAGAGGCTAAGTTGATTTGACAGGACACGTACAAGGAAAAGCTATTATAACGCCATGCCAGGCTGATTTTGTAAGAAGGCTCGACTGGGCAGCTCGATCCATTTGCAGATCAGGCAGCAGTGGATAAGAAGCAACTGGATTTTTTTTAATACTCCTCAGCAAACACATAACAAAAACAGCTCACATTTATGGTTTTGAATCTATCCGCAACTTCCTTTTTCTCTCTCGATTTCTCATACAATTGGAACGGGGGTTTTTACAGTGTGACTAGTAGGAATTTGTTAGAAAATGATCAAAAAGAAAGCTATGAAAGATCTCTTTAATGCAAACTGTACAGTTTCCAAAACATTCTAATAAAAACTAGATAACATTTGTTTTCTTTTGTTGTGGTTCCGACTGCTCTGAGGTCTATCGAGGAAGAAGAAGATCACGTTGTTCTTTGTGTGTGCCAAAACAACCTCAAATGTCAATTGCTGTTGGTCTATGCACAGCTAAAAGCAAGGAAGTGATGACACAGGTTTTCACACTGTCTTTTGATCTTGTAGTCATTTGGATAATTAATTTCATAGTTTAAATTCTCGCTTTTGTTTCAGCCTTTTAACAGGACACATCAATCAAATGCCAGATGTCTAATGCGAACTAATAATAAACTCTTTATCTTATCTCTTCTTGAAATTCTGAAAGTGTATCTAAAAACATGTCCAGACTTTGAATTACCACCGCAGATCTAAACCTGCAGCTGTCACTAAATGTTTATTTTCTAATGTGTTTCCTTGTGAACAAAACAGTCGGTCATTAATATCAAATTAGAACGGTTGGTGAAGTCTGTCACATGACTCAGTATGGATTGGTTACTTTGTGCTACTGAGAGATTCATACACTCTATATGGTAAACAGCGGTGTTGTACAGTTTCATGTGTAGACTGGGACCAACAACTGGGGTTTACATGTGACTATATATAAACATTATTACAAAGTGTGTTTCTGCACCATGGCCTCGTGGTTTCTGATATGGCACAGCCAGCGAAATGGCAGAGAAGCCAATTTACAGTTTATAACTCAACCACACATCAATAATAGGAAAAAAAATTGATTACAGTAAATCCATGGTTCAAAAGCTGCATACCTTTCAAATGTCAAAGGGGAAACCACAATGGATAACTCATCTCAAAACTCATTTCAACTGCACAGTGCAAGCTGTATTACAAATATTCAACAGCCTACTGTTCCCTCAAGGTATTTTCAGCAAAACACTCTATACATTTTCATTTTGGATGAAAAAAAAGGAATGTATTTTTTCAGTGGCAAGCAGCCAAACCAATTTAATTACATTCCAAATCTCTACATATCAACCAGCCCGTGTTGTATTTCTCAAACTTCAACAACCTCCTTGACTTTCTCGGAGTAATTGAAATCTTCCACTCTAGTCATTATGCAGAGCTGCAGAAAGTACAACAAACCAAACCAAAAGGAACAAGGAGATCTGGCTCTCAGAATGAGCAGCTTTAGCCAATTTGCAACTTAATCAGCACATATTGATACCGTTCCTCTGAAGTCAATTAAAATAATATTAGGTGGTGTGTATTTAGAAAGAACTAACACCTTTCTCCTACATGGGTAATTACCGAGCAGAAACCTGTCAAAGTCTGATGAGAGGTCGCCGCTTTCCATTTTGGATTCATTCTTTAGCCTAGAGCCATGTCCAAAAAACACAGAAACATACCTTTTGATGTGAAAATATTAATTCAATATGTATCTGAAAGCATTTCCTCTGAAAATGTCAGACCTTGCAAACAACACAGTCAGTGCCAACAGGTAACGTTTTAGTACAAACAAGCCCCAATGCGGTAAATATGGAATGGAAATATATCTATTCAATTTCGAAATGTCTCCTCGAGTTTGCTTCACCATTTCCACCACTGTAGATATGATGAATACTTTTTTAATTAATGTTGCGGTGCTTGATAAAACATCAAAAGATTTTTTTAAAGAGCTTACTGCCAAGTCGTTTAGTGTCTCAGGCTTTTTTTACTGCAAAGAAAAACTATAATCTCAGAGAGGTCCTCCCATCTACCCGGTGGGTAATTATAGGATGGCAGGCAAATAAATCATCCATCATCCATGGCAGTAAGTGTGGACTTCTGCATGTACTACAACCCAGAATAAGGTCCTGAGGTGGTCAAAGTACTAGGCATGGCTTTGGTCACATGATGCTGTGTTTGCTTCAGGAAATCCTAATAACTGACTGGGATGAAGGCTTACAGAAAGTCCCAAAAAAGGTAATCTTCCTGTCTAGCTGGAATAAAGAAGAACAAATAAATAAGTGTAAATGCTTTAAGATGTCTTTAATGCAAAACATATGGGTATTTATGTACACATACCTTAACTTCTCTCTCTCTATCACTCTCTGTGACTGAATCTGTCTGGAAGACCAGCCACATGCTGCCAGTGCCTTTGTGTAAAAGATTAAGTGAAACCAGGAGTGCCAGCAATGCTGTGTTTGCACAGTTAACACATTCACTTTCAGCTGCACCAACACATCACATACCAATCAACATAGAGAGGCCCAAAACAGACCTAAAGCAGCTTCTGTAGATCCACAATCAAAATGCAGAGGGTACAAAAGTCATTCATTTTGAAAAGGAGTTATGATACCAAGCCTCTTTACACATTACTGGAGCATTAGTATGGATTTTTGTAGATGTTAAAAAAAGCTGAAAAGTCTGCAATACCAAAACAGACACAGCACTCATTGGCAAAGGAATAGAGAAATGCAATAACATCTTCATTTGAGTTCAGGGTGAAGCTCTTCTATAAGATTAAGTGCTCTTATTTGACGCTGTTATCTTGGAGTAACAAAAACTGACTTATCAACATACAGCGAATGGAATTCCTGGAAAGCAAAGCAAAGCTACAATGAAAATATTATGAACAAAGCCCAAAAGTGCCAGAGGTGGTTTGCTAGACTGAGGGGGCCTGGGGGGACTGTGGGTTTGTAGTGATAGCGGGGGGAGTCGCACACACTCACTTGGCACAGAGCGGCACACGGCAGAGGACCAATCCTTCGTGGCTAACAAACTGCCTGTTTAAACCTATAGTTACTCAAAGTGTGTTTTCAATGTGAAAACAATTTTATCAGACTTTATTATTGATAATGTCACTCTGCGATAAGGCTAGTCACCCATCTTCCCTTTTCTTTCTTGTGTCGAAAGAGCTTGAAAAGAAAGGTCACAATAGGAAAAGGAAGCAAATGAATGTGTGAAATGAAGAATACTGAGAAAATAAAGCTTCTTCCTATTTATTATAATACATGCGTCCCAACATGAAATCTTTATAAAACTGTGACTGATATCACACTCCCTTTTTTGAATGTGTTGAACTGTTAAGACATTACTACTGTAAAGTACAGTAACCATTACAGCAGTGTCTCCAAAATAACATGGCTGCATCTCTATGGTCTGTGTGCTCACACATGTGCACTTGTGTGTATGTATGCTATGCGAGTGTAGACATGCTTGGATTTGCATGTATGAGTGTGTGTGTGTGTGTGTCTGTGCGTGCGCGTGCGTGCGTGTGTGTGCGTGCGTGCGTGTGTGTGTGTGTGTGTGTGTGTGTGTGTGTGTGTGTGTGTGTGTGTGTATCTGTGAGAGAGTGTATGAGAGTGTATGTCTCTGAGAGTGTGTACTCAGTGGGCCCGGGGTCTCTGAATGTGGGCCTGAACCAGCCATCTCCAGTTTTATTTGCACAGGACATGCCTCAGGAAGCTAAGACAACTGCTCATGTTTGCCCATGTTGTGCACCCCTCTTAATACACCCGACAGCTGCATTCTTCAACAGCGCAGACACTATGCTTATCAGTGTCTTCATACATGTATCCTATGGAATCTATGGGATTACCCTATGCTCATAGACTTACTTCTACTAATCAAGAGAGGAGCCTGGGGACTGAAATGCTAACAAATAAACCACATGCTATGATCATATATAATGAAAAACATTATAAGCTGGATGAACTGTCTTCAATTGAATGCATTTAACCTTCTTACAAGAAGGATTGAGTCAATAGTACAACAGTGTTGATGGGCAATGTGGTGCCTTCACAGACTTACTTACTCCAAGTTAGATTGTATCTTTCAAGCCATCAACCCGTCAAAATGTCCCCACTCTGATCCGTCAACATACTCAAAAATCTGCATTAACCCCCCTCTCCTTCCCTCCTTCCTCTCCTTAGTGTTTCATTTCCTGGTTATAGACTAAACGGCGGTCTCATACCATTTCATGTAGAGCTTTTTCTGGAAAAAATGCATGAAAGTACCACAAAAAACGGCTATAACGTACCATTCCCACAGAGATTTAATGAAAAACAAATTGTTGGGTGAACCGTGAGATCTTTGCGAGTGTGAAAGTCAGAGATGATGAGCTCCGTCTGTGCTTATGTGAAACGTTGATTTGGTTTTCTCATACAATGATTACACTAATTTATGTAGCAAAGCCTGCTTTACACAAATCTGCCAAGGCCAATAAATGCACTCGTAATCTCCAGCATCTAGAATAATGACTCTGTGGTCTATTTGTTTATGAATCAAATGAAGCAATTATCCTAATGAAGATCAGCTTTCTTGCTCGGGGAATTGCTGTATTTCAAAACACAGAAAACGATTTGCCTTTGTTGCATCTGTCTTGGCTGCGATACCTTAACAATAAAACAATGGGAGCGCCAGAATTGTTAGTGTATGATAATTAAAAACAAGCGGTTCACTGCAGGGATGCTGAAACTGTTGCAGACTGAGCTGCGCACTTCCTGACCTGCAGTCGAAACCACATGCATGTGGATGATGCTAAATGTCAGCATCAACAATACGTTTGGTTGTTGCTCTTGGTGAACCAAAGATATAAAGTTACTTAACAGAAGGTCACAGCAGTTTCAGTGTGTCTATTGACTTTGGCCTATTGTTATGATAAAGACAGAGCTTACTATGCAACCACTTGTATTGCTAATACACACTTACCTCTATTGAAGCGTGTTATAGTTGTGTATACTTTATGGAAATATAAACACCACATTATGTAGATATGAAAACGAAACATTACTGAAAGGGGTTATTTTATTTCCTATTTGCGTGCTGATAGAAAGAAAATGAATTTGCTTTTAAATGCTACTGTAGCCCTGTAAAATAACCCCGGTAGAGCCGAGAGCGAAGAACAGAAATGGTTAAATGGATCACATGAAGCAGATTTCTCTCTCTATCCCTCTCTCTATCCCTCTCTTACTCTCTCCACACACACACACATTCATTAGTGAAATCCATCAATCAGCATTTCATGCAGTTTTGGTTTGAACCACACCAAATGCACTAAAACAATAAACGTCTGTCTTTCAAGGTGCTATCTGGACTGGAACACATCTGGTGGAAAGGCTCGTTTTGGTTTTCCACATCGTTGAATGACATTACAGACTCAAGGGCGAGCTGAAAAATAAAGTACCCCTAAAAATCTCTCTCCATTTTCACTCCATCTCTCTCTCTCCCTTACACACATCCCAAATCTACTTCCCCCTCCCTGCACAAACCAGCTAACCTCTCAAATGCTATTCCACAACACCATCCCCCAACCAATCAAGAGCTGAATATAAAACAGCACAGGGAAACCGAATGGTGGGGGGAGAGATACGGTGGGGGGGGGGGGAGGACAGACAGAGGCAGACAGACAGACAGACAGACGGGCAAGGCTATTGCTACTGAGGAACCATTGGCCTCCTGAGGTGAAGACAGTTTAAAGCGCCTTGGCACATTGGACTACTTTACACAAGTCGAGGGGATGAAACACACACCCAACCGCCAGCTGAAGAGCCAGGAGTCAAGCCTGACTGTAGTATTTGGGTTTCAAGGGGCAGTGACGATAATTAGGGTTAATGTGATATAATGAGGTGCACAAGTTGGGCCAGGCGGGCTGCTTCGATTCACGCTCAATGTCAAAATTGGAATTACCCTGACATCTTGGGATGGCTGTGTTTCACATTACGTTACAGATTAACATGCATGCCACCAATCCTGAAAACTAAGGCTCTCCGTCTTACCCTATAAGCAGTGTTGTGATTTCTTATAATCAATTGACTTTCTGGATAGATTGGGATGTGATAGTTTCATAGAAAGTATTTGGATAGCGTTAGTATATCACAAATGCGTATTTGGACAGGTTTTAAAAATGCTATGTCATGACTGAATTCTTTGCAGTTAATGCAATCAATCATCGGCATAAATAGCCCGTTTCTATGGACCTATGTGATTAAGTAGCTAACCAGGCAGGATAAACTATACTATCTATTTCCAGCCATACATGACTTATGACCCTCTTAACACCTCTAGTAGCTCTGAGTCAAGTCTGGTCTAGATTTTAAAGTACAGAGCAGAGAACTGTAGTCTTTGCTACCTTCACTGTCGTGTAGGTTAAACCCGAGTCCACTGTAGTAAATCCCTCATACAGTATGGACAGTACAGTATCCCCTTGCATGTACACTTAGCAGTCAATTACTGTCCTCGAATTCCCCATGACATCTTATGGTGCAGCTACAGAATAGCAACCACTGTATCATTGATGCCAATTTGGGGATTTTTCCTATGTTGTAGCTGAAATAGGCAAATAAACATATTTCAAGAGAGGTGAACAATTCAAGTGTATGCAATTCACGTATTCACAATTTAGCCTTTTGCTTCTGTTAAAAATGTACTTCCATTCCTGTTTTTAAACAATTGATTAAAAAGGCAAATATGATAAATAGTTCAGTTTTTTGCTACTGTAAGAGTCTGTGCACAGAACACAATATAAGCTCCGGAGAATAACACTGTAGCTACTTATCATTAACTCAAAGACACAATCTGCCCCAGGCGATCCGGCTTCCCTCCATAACCTTTTGACATTGCTGCTGGGAAGGTAAATGAGAGAAGAAGTTAGACACAAAGAGGGGGAGAGACGGGGAGACAGAAAGATTTGATTATGAATAGTGCCAGAAAATGGTTAGACCAAAAAACTTAACAAAGTAGACTGCTGAGGGGTTTTATAAAATACTAAACATTGTTTTCATGCCATGACTTCATTTTCGGTTATCTATTATTTGCTCTTAGTTAACTGCCTGGAACGGGATTGGAACAATAAACTGGCCACTTTCAGTATTCTCAGTACCAGCAGCTTTAGAGTGTGTTTTCCTCTCTGGTGTGCATTAGTGCCATGCATGGGTTAACATTTTCCCAGTGAGAACGGTTGGGATATTGCAACTCGGACTGGCCAGTCAGCAGAATGTTATGAATGGGCACAATGAAAAAGCCCAAGTCCACGCTGTCGCCCCAAGAATGCTTGCCTCCATGTAATTAACTGTGTTCTGTGTACAGAATGAGGTACTGCTGGAATATCTCTTTCTTTTTTTCTGTTTCTATTACAGTCATGTTTTGAAGAGAAGAAAAAAAAAACACATTCTGAGAATTCTACATGGAAAGTATTTTTGCCTGTCCATACTTTGAAGTATCCCATACAGTGATTATTAGGGTAGTGGTGGTAATGGAACGGACCATTTGAAAAGGGTTGGTACGTGCTCTGCAAAAGCCGGCCTCATTGCTCTTTGGGTGGACGAATGGCAGCTGCTTTTTACGTGCATTTATGTGAGGATGCAATATGAGGTAGTATGAAGTATAACATGTGGGAAAACCTGCATCAAGGTATAAACGACGGTTATCTTGTTAAACATGTTTTATACATTCAGCCTCGAGGTATAAAAGCAATTAGGAATGCGTTAACTGCACACACACATGCACGCATACAGTCATACACAGTAATGCTTTGATTGAAAAATCACCTCTCTTAGAACTGCACAAACTGTGTATCAATAAAGAGTTCGCTCCGCACTGCGGTGAAAATGGCCCCAGCATATATAAATAACGTACAGTAACTGGGAACAGACTTCAACTATGTAAAGAATAACATCTGCAAACCATTGGATTATAAACCTACAGAATAACTACAGTATAATTACTTGAGAGCCTCTCTCTTGGGCACCATGTTGTTAGAGGGAAGAGGGATGAGGAGAAAGTGGAACAGCTACAGTAATCTATCCAACTTCATTTCACTGGAGTGATTCTGCCTGGGGGTATGCACAAGTCATAATGCATTTGACAAATAGTCTCTCGCTAAAACAGGCATTTGCGAAGAAGTGGCCTTCAGCGCTGGTATACACAGCTGAGTGTACGCTGAACAAACAAGCCTCCCACTCAGTGAGGAAAGATACAGAGAGCTTCAAAAAGATTAGGAGAAATCTTGGGCGAAAAGTAAAGATGACTCACGGTGATTGTGCAAGTGCAGGACAATGCAAGTTGGATGGAGTTGAGAAGAGCAACAGCGCCTTGGGGTTCACGGCAAAAATAAAAAAGCAACGCTCATCTCATGTGTTCTTTGCGTTGTTCTGAAATGTGGATGCACAGGTTCATTTATGAAATAATTTACAATGACATGCAGAGAAGTACAAAGGCATTTGCATCTAACGCAATCTCATCATCATTTTGTAATTGAATTAAATGTAGGTTTGAAAAAGGAAATCAAAGTGTAAAGTACATTAGACTCCCTTTGATTCCTACATTTAGAATGACTGTATTTTGTTGATGTTTAAGATATAATTGTAGGAAAACCATTGCCTAAATTCGTAGATCAAGTGCATTCATGGGTTTGTGGTAATGGCTTATTCTGTCAGTGTGATCCATATTCCTGACAGCCATCAATCAATCATCAGACTGAATGTGGTAGATCAGTTCGAACTAGTTTCAACTTACACATTCCTTACGATCCTCAATTATTAACCCCTTCAGGTAGAGAACAGCTTGAATATGAGCACACACACAAAGCCATTTTCGAAAAGCCGAATAATCACTGGCAGAAATAGATGTGTTTGCTAGAACAGGAAGTGCTGGGCTTTTATAAATGGACTGTCCCACTTAGTATTATACACACTTCCTGTTAGGTTAATGTATTACTGTACAGTAATGATGCAAAACCACACAAGTGAGTTTCATATAAGTCATTTATTCTGACTGTTTCAAGTGTAAATAAGGGTAAATTAAAAGCTAATACTAATTGAAAAAACTACATTTAAACCATGCATGCAATAGCTATAACCAACTGTGAAATACAAAAAACTATATTTTCATCATCTTTATCTTTATCATCTTTGCAAGCTTCCCTATTAACACCTGCTCACACAGTGCAACTCCAGGGGGTCAACTCCATCTCGCTCACAAATTAAACTGCCATAGAGGATGAACTATTGGCCAAACGCCATATGAAGCTCCTGTATCATTATTCAACAGTTATGTGTGGTAGTCGGCACAGATCGGTCTCAGATAATGTGTCACTTTACATCTTAGTCACAGATGCTACTTTAGTAATGACAATGTTATACGATTCAGTCCTGGAAACCCAAATCTGCTTGGTAGCGGGCCAAAAACCTGAGAATCATGATGAGAATCTGATGCAGTTCATTGTGTTAACGCTACAAGACCTGAGACATGGCCTCGGTCCGAGAGCCAGGTCTCATTGTGATCTTAAATACACATCCGCAGCAGCTACCGTGCGTGCTTAATTTGCTTATAACATTATCACAAAGAGATTACAAAAACCCTTCAATGTGAGAATATTTTTGCTTGTAATCACTTCATTAACAGGCTAATTTGAGGTGTGATTTAATATTATTCCACTTTAGGATCAGTTCATGTTGGGATTTAAGTTGTTGTTACAGCAAGTTAGGGGTTAACGAATGACTGTAGCCTCATGTATTGTAATTCAAACCTCCCTCTGCAAAGTGAGTGTGTGTCTGTGTGTGTGTGTTATTCGTTTATACATACAGGTGACTGTGTGTATGGACAGGGAAGATTAACAATTCAAATATTGTACTGTGCTATAATGTTTCACTTTGTCATCAGCAAATGTTAACTGCCTGCTGGCCTCCTTCCAGGTGCTCAGGCAAGCAAACCTATTTGTATGGCTGCGGGTATAATGCCTTCTTCTAGCTCTGCCAAATGTTTACACACGTTTTACCCCTGACCACATGAAAAAATAGCCTTGTGGCATGTGACTTGTAATCTTGAAATATGTTGTACATTTGCCTAAATGCAAAACCTTTATCAGTCAAAGTAAGGAGTCAGAGCCAGTGCACAATGCATGTAACGAGTGAGAAGGGGACACAAAGTGATCTCTTTACAGTACCATGATGACATTCATAAGAGAAATCAGCAAAAATCAGTAAACTATATAATAAATATAGTAAACAAATATAGACTGATGTTAACTGATTTGGTGATTATTTTCCTCAAAAGGCAGCTTATCACAAATGATAATTCTACTGCAACTCTTACTTATAAAAGTGACTGACGTTCCGGTAATATTGGATACGATTCCGTGCGTAAAAACGCAATTCCTAAATTCTTACCGATGTTGAGAATAGCTGATAAACAAATTCCAGTATGTGATACTTGAGAATTGCAAACCACAACATTGGTTTCTATTTAGGTTGGAGACAAATTCATTATTCCTAAAAAGTTATTATGTGTACAGTGATGAGATTGGATGTGTGCGCAAAAGCGAACCAAGCCTGTAGTCGAATGTATATCCTTCATGAAAAACACTTTTATCGAGCAATGAAACACATACAAAATAATATGCAGACTGTTCAGCTAATAACTGAACAATATACATCTTAGAATCACAAACACCCCGATCCCTAACCTGCAGTCAAGTTCACATTTAGAAGCAATCTTTACAGGTTTGTATTAGACTAATTGTGCATTGGCCCATGGGTACCTGTTTGGAGCAGATAAGATAGCACTTTCCCGCAGTTAGGTCTACACATTTTAAATAATATGGGTGGGATTGAGCTTTTTGTCATGCATTTAAGTAAGGGGGAAACAGGCACAATCAATGTGTGTGTAGCTCCAGTGCGCTGGAGAGAGGGGTGCTCCAACTCAGCTCACAGGACAGCAGTACAACGTGCCCTTAGTTTATCCAGATTAACACATTACATGTATGAAAATTAAAGGGTGCACTAGCTCAGAACAGGTGTCATGTGTGCCTTTCTGCAGAGTTCAAAACAATCTGCTAATTAAAAATACAACAAAGTTCAAAGACAATGCAGCTCCAAGACTCATTACATTCTAATTCATCCCGAGGGAAATACAAGTGCATCACTCCCCAGGCATGCTCCTTCTACACATACATTATGCTCCTGCTCATATGGCACACCATGCGCGTGCATCATCACACCAATTGCTGCACCTTTGACCGACTACAAGTCCGTAAAGTAGAAATCATTGTTACCTTGTTGGAGTGGTAATAGTCCAAACCGGAGTCAGTACATGAACCCACGCTTGAAGGGGGAGCTGGATAAAATCTGACGTCCATCTCAGAGTCCGCAAGACTGACGGCATGAAAGCGTAGCTCCACAAACCTGCGCGACTTCTCTCTCTCTCTCCCTCTCTCTCTTCCTCTCTCCTGCACACACTCTCCTGCACACACTCTCTCCCTCTCTTTTTCTTTTAAATCGAACAAAAAGTAGAATAAGAAAAAGAGGTCGTTCACACACGTCCTACACTTACTTTAGCACTATCTGGGCATTCAGCATGGTGATGCTCGGATATAACATCCCTATAAAGTTCACTTGGAAAGAGGGGGAAACAAGAGGGCAGCTGCACGCCTTAGTGGAGCAAATAAAAAGCCAAACGGTCACTGAAGTTCGTTTGGCAGCGAGCCGAGCAGAGCTGAGCTGCAGGTAAAGGTGCAGAATGGGTCTTGTCGACGGTTTCTCCACAAAAACGCCCCGTGCTCCGTTCCCGGTTTCCAGACGCGCTGTAGCTTTGTCATGCGGGAGCGCTCAGACACATCCATGCGTTCCCGGACACAGAGGGGCTGCTCGGCTGCGACCTCTATCGGCCAGAACAGGAACAGCAGGAGAGGAGGTGTAGTGGACAATGAGTCCCCCCACACTGGGGTCCCTCAGACTCTCCTCAGTTAGAGAGACAGTATATTTGTTGTAGTGAAGACATCAACAATCTATCTCAAGTTCATTTAACAGTCTGATTTGTAGACAAAATGTTGGCCATAAACGTGTTTAACTGTACTCTCTGACATTGTAATCAATATTACAACCAACCAATCAATTGAAATTGGATGAATGGATTTGTCCATTCTCTGTAATTTAAGAAATATACAGTAGTGGACGAAGTATTCCAATCAGTGAAAGTAGCAATACCACACTGTAAAGAATACTACTAATACTAAAGAAGCATTTGAGAAAGTGTGTTTAAAGTATGGAAAGTACCTAAGGCAGCAACACGGCCCCTGTTTTTAATGCCATACTATTCTATTCATGGATTATCACTAACTTTCCTATAGTTGATCAAGGTCAAGCTACCTTTGAGTGTTTTATATGGCGCTTGGTGGCTCAATTTAAAACAGGGCATTCTATTGTATTAGATTGATATTTAGCAAGAAAATAAGTAGTAGCTCAAAAAAATTCTACACTAATTGAGAAAAGTAATAAAGTTACATTTAATTACTGGTCTACCACCACCGCCACAGGATCATTCTTGTTACATGTATAAGCTAAATAAACCATACAACACAAGAATATAACAAATGCAATATCTTAAGTTGAATTTGATGAAAATGTGAATATTTCTAAAATGTTTCCCTCTGATGTAATACCAGGTTTGATTGCGTCCCTCACGTAAACAGTATATATAGCTTCAGTGATGGAAATACCTAATAAATAATGTATCGTGTTACGTTGTTATACAATGTAAGGGTGAACAAATGTAACTCTGAAGCTACTCAAAGGGAAACATTTTTAATAGAAAACCAAGGTTCAAGCTCTTAACAGCCTCATTAACTTTGTATGATTGGAGTGTGACTATAATCCAGATGAGAAAATCTAACATTTCCCTTTTGTTTCTTTATAATGTCACTGACTGGACTGTCAGGGATGACCATTAAAAGAGCTACAGGCTGAATGTTAGGAGGTATACAGCTAAAAAGGATAACCCTGCACATTTGGCCATACATAGAAAGGCCAAATATGTTTTAATATATTGAATATAATAAGACTTCCTGTTTGTGATCATTTTAAGGCAACAGAGTACGGGGTTAAAAAGCTAACTAATGTTTACATAAATACCGACATTTGAGTTTTGCCATCCGTGTTAAACATTTAAATTACTTACATCACTTCCAAAGCACTTGTTATGATGTGTAATACAGCTCTTTTTAAGACCGTGAAGTTCACGCTTTGCTATCATTTATGGTAAAAATCAGTTTCACATGCTCCAAACCTAAATCCATCCACTGCCTTAAGCTATTTCGGAAATATACTTTTTCTACCTTATTTCATTTTGATGCTTGTCTTCCATCCAGCAGGCAGTTGAATACACACTGAGAATAGATAGGTTCTCATGGTAGCTGACATAATATATATTGCTACTGTGCTCCAGCTTTGACCCTTACAGGCACAGGCACACACACACACACACACACACACACACACACACACACACACACACACACACACACACACACACACACACACACACACACACACACACACACACACACACACACACACACACACACACATTCACATTTACACACAGCTGGACAAACGCAAAACATACTCACGCAGCGGTCGACACAACAGGATGTAAACACAGAACAATGTCCAACCAGAGCTTCAAATAGGTTCAGGGAGGGAAAATAACACCACTCACAGCCAAATGTGTATCACACTGTTCCTAAGAATGGGGTGGAGTGGTGTTATATGCTCACTCATACGTGTAGGGAAGTGTCATTAATTCGTTTTTTGCAAGGCAGAGCAACATGTAAGTTACGCATACCAGCCCAATTTGTGTATTTCTTGTTGTTCTGTGCTTTTGGTGCATATGTGGGAGTTTTCTTTTCTTTTTCGGTGTGTTTCTGATACCAAAGCTGCCATTGTCAACCCAGTGGGTAACGTGTTGGCCCCCTCAGGACTGGGCCTATGTTCGCGTAGCTATTACGCAGCATGGAGGCTCTGGCCCTGGGGTGTGAGCTGCTTTAATACCAGGCACAGATGGGTCACACTGTGGGCTTGCTGTGGTGATCTGCCATCAGCTGCCAACTCAGCCTGTCCTGAATCCAAGCGTGTGAGGTTAACTGTCACAAAGACGCCGATTTCTCCTCATCCTGTACCTCTGTGTCGCTGTCTGTCTGACTCCTCTCTGCCCGTCTCTCACTGTCACTTGTTCACTCTGTTACTCAGTCACTGTTACAGCAGCAGCTACAGTACACAGGGGTATCTGGCACCGGCCCACTCATGGCTTCATGGGAAAGGAATGCGTGTCATTCTTTGTGTTGCAGCGCGGCGTTACACGAGGTATTGGCCAGACAGAAAGCAAATGGTGCCGCAGAGAAGGAAAGACGTTTCATCAAATAAAGAGGGGGTGTAAGATATTTAGTAAATGGAATAAAAGAAAGAAGTGGAAGGGTGAAAGGATGAGACACCGGGTGGAATTAGTTGCGGGGGACTCAGACTGGTGTCACATGTAAATAAAGTGGAGATGACACAGTAACAGAAATATAAAGTCACACAAATTTTAAAGATGTGTAAAAAAGAACAACTCATTTCCAACGTGGGATGCAAATCATGTAGTCTTCCTTGCCATCTTGAAAATCATTTATCCACTAAGAGCAATTAGCAAGAACAAACACTTTTTATAGCCTTGGTAAGAGCTCCAGCTAGCACCAGGAAACGAGAGAAAATATAAAACAATATCTTCCATTAAGGGTTACGACCCAGCCGGTACTTGGATGATGTCAGCCGTACTGCTTTTATGACTTCTTCTGAGCTTAAGTGATGTTACTTTTCAGAAATGTATAAGTATTTGTCTTTGAGACTTCTAGACGAGGTGACCCTGAGCCCTCAAAAATTATTCTCAAGTTAAAAGAACTCAGTAATACTCAGTAATGCGTTTTGCTTTCACAGGAGAAATTGGCTTTGGAGAGAAACATTTCACTTTTTGTTAAATTGGTGTACAATTTATATCAGTGCAACATTTCAAAAAGGTTTTCTTCCGTTTCTACTTAGCACCTTACATTTTTCCTCTTGCACTTAAGTGAGCTGTTCATTTTTCTTACACTTGTAAATGTGCTATATGATTACCTCCAACCAGCGATAAACACCAAATAAATCACTCTTCCCTCTACCTTAAGTGTGACTGTTTTTTCTTTGTGCAAATGTTCTGTCTTCGCTTGTTTGTTTTACATCAGTGTATATCATTAACGAGTGCTCTTATCACACTTTGAGATATTTGCTTCCCTTTCCTTGTCTCAGTTTTGTTTTTAAATGTTAAGCAATATGTGTTACAAAGAACAGAGCACCAGTGTTAAATAATGTATATTAAATTGGCTGTGATAAAGACAAGAAGTCTTTTATCACAGAAAGAAGGAGACGAGCACTTACTTCAAACCGAAATTAATTATTCATAACAAGAAAATCCTAATTGAAATGTAATCTGTGTTTTTTTCTGAAAATAATAGATTCAACTTTATAGCTTTATTAAACTGTGGCATTGTGGAGCTTTGAGCTAATGTCAACATGCTGATGTTTAGCAGGTACATTTTAATTATAAAGTTGACATTTTGAGTTCAAGGAAAGATAGTGAAGACTTAAAAGGCAGACTCGGTTCTCTTGCAAGAACAGTTTCATAAAAATTAAAAACCCACATGTGTAAAATGTTAAGAGTTAACTTTGTTCATAAATGAAGTGTGTTCACTTCACTTTAACTACATTGCATGTATGTAAAAATACTCAAGAAATACAATTAAAAGCATAGGAAGTGGAAGAGAGGTATCAACAGATACTGCAATGCACTGTACTTCAGAGGTACACTTATTCAACATGTCTTAAGTGGAATCCTTCTACTCCACACGAGAGAATACACATTAGCCTACTCTCTCATCTGTAAAAAAGAAGCAGTTATGCAAGTGTTATTTTTATGTCACTATAATAAGATCTTCAGTTCAGCGCTAGTTATGGGAAGTGAAGCTGTCGAGGTGCAGTTTCGTCAGACACAGCAGGACTTTCATTGTTGGTCATTTTGTGTAAAATATTAATGCTAATTCTGTTGTAAAACAGGTCAAAGCTTTCATGTTCAATAATTACTGTCAGGCGTTTACGAGGTCATGTTGTTTCTTTGCTAACATCAGAGCAGCATGAGGTTATTTGTAACATGGATGTTCTTTTCCTTTGAATCCAAATTGAAAGACCTACAGTAAATGTTGCCTCTACTTTTGATTTAATTTAGCACTAATGTAAATGTTATAACAGCATTGCTTCCCTCCACCGATAGCAACTCCATATACGGTTGTTCTGAGAAAAGCAAACAGCAAAGTAATGGTAAACAGGAAATACTTCAATAGGTCCATTAAGCAGAGATGATTCATTAATGACCTGAAAACACACTGTTTTCGCAGTACTGCAAAAACGCAGCACATTTCTGGAAAAGAATATAACCCAGGGGAACTGATTATGCTGAAAAGATTCACCTTTGCTTTAATTTCTGTCATTTGTATTATGTTGAGCACTTTGTGACTGAGCAGCTCATGCATTTTTTTGTAAATGTCTCTATAAATGTCTTTGACTTTGGTTCTCATACAACGAATGTTACTTTATGTCAATTTAACCTAAATCAGACCGGTACTCAGGTGCTTAATTTTTCACTTTCACATTTCCGCTTGTCTCCTGCTTCCTAACAATATTGAATGAAAAACCATTCAGCTCAGTAGGTTTGCTTTTTCTCTTCAACCATGCACGTAAAATGATTTCTATTACTTTGTTCAAAACGAAAGACAAGAATATGAATCTCAATTGGACTACGTGGAAGTTCTGTGAGGACAGACAATGAAAATGATGGCAGGATCTTGTTGGAACACAGTTCTGGGTTAACAAGGCAAATCATCTCTCCAGACGCAACATCCAGACAGACTTCATATAGCCTCAACTGTCCCACCTGGCCTTACAGAAGACCCCATTCTTGTCTGGGGACATTTTAATGCTGAGACCCACTGACCCCCAGTAAGTTTTTATTTGCTCCCCTATGAGATCATATTTCTGCACGTCCTTTCAGAGCACACAACTGCCTATGGTAAGCAAAGACATACTCTACAAAAACCTGAAAATAACATTTCAAATGACAAAATGCAGGACTGAAATATTTTCTCCGGTGGCATCAACCACATTTCTATATTTATGCAAATAAACTAAATTGTGTGACAGTTCCAGAATAACAACAATTACATGGTGAATAATGCTTTGCAGAATTTGCACTTTTCTTTGCCCAAGCACAGTTGAGTTTTGTATCAAAGCTTGTGTGAATAAATTCTGTGTGAGGCCGTGGCAGGCTCTGCACAAAGGGCTGTTCAACGTTGAACCTTTGCTAACCTTTTCTAGCCGCTGACCTTCAATAATGAGACTATGTTGTCTCTTGTTCCTTTGGACAATCGGCCATTGAAACAACTGCCATTCATGGAGTCCGCTCCACCCTCTGCGTGACCCTTTTCCATACTAGTAATTAGCTGCTGTTGCATTTCCACCAGATGCAAACCAACTACATACAATATTAACTATTCATATACAGATGTGACATTTGTATTAAATGATATAATGATTCTTGTACCATTTCTATGACAAGTACAAGGACAACTGGGGCATCAAAAACGAAAATTATCTAAATCTAATTATTTTGACAATGTTGACTATTGGATAAAATGCTAACAGATGAGGGACGCAAACTGTGGAAATCTGCCTCTGATTGTTGAAGAACAATTAGAAAATGCATATTTTTAGCCTTAATATTTGTTCCTAAATAATGTAATTTCTAGTTATGTTTTCACAGTGCCATCATCCCCTCATCCTCCCATTCCACTCCTGAATAAACCCTCCTCTTCATCATCCTCTCATTCCCCGACCTTCTACTTATGTTGCACATGAGAAATGAGAGGGGGATGGGAGTGGAGATGAATGAAACAGGGAGTGGGGAATGAGAGGGAGGGGGAAAAGAAGAAGAGAGCAAGATTGGGGAAAATGCCCTTTGACTGGATTTAAAAGTCTGTGGCATTTCATTTTCAGAGAGAGGGGAGCTTCATCTCCTTCAGATCCTTTAAGGGCCAACCTAATTGATTAATGTTTCCATCTCATTGAGAAGAGGAGGGAGACCATTTGAAGCTTAACTGGAGCCTTTCACATTCCCAAGTCTTAAAACAGAACCACCACAGAGAGAGATGATGACAGAATGAAAGACAGAGTGATGAAACAAAAGTCTAAAATTCCAGTAGATGAGTGAAATATGTTGAAGGTCGAAATCGTTTCAATAATATACTGAACATAGAGGAATAGAGATGTGTCTTAGCCACTAGAAAATATCTTCCTGTAATGAAGTAATGTACATGGTTTAGCAATGAGGTATTCCGTTTTCAAAGAGGCTGTTTAGGTTTCTGCACCTGTCACACGGGGAGCCGGCAGCATGCACTTTATGTGATTGGCAAATCTAATGTAAGAAAATCCATTGGCGTTCCAATGAAAGTGAAGTCTAAGGAGAAAGAAAAACACGCTAGTGACATTAAATCTGTAGTCAAAAGGGAAAATATATATCTAAGACTGGATTATTTAGTGCTTTGAACATGTGACGCTTTCCCAGATAACAAAGTATTTTATTTTCCAATTCATGACACACGATACATAAGGTCTTACGCTAATTTCAAGCTTAGCATGCCTCGGACGTCAAGTCCCGAGAACACAAAGCTGATCATGGCTGGATAGAAGTAATGGGAATTAATGAGAGGAGAAAGTAACAACATTATAGCTCTGCATGCTCAGGTGCAAGCTAATCAGCCTTGCGTGATTAGAAATCTCCAAAATCACTTATGGAAAACGCACCATGATTACCTGCCCTTTGCATGTTTTTGAAAGCGACAATATTTATATATCGAATAGTCTGTGGGCATTTTTAATCTCACAACAAAACCAGTGGAGAGAAGCCAAAACAGTAGTGACCTTTACCCGACATGGTATTCTAAATATGAAAGGTCAGCTTGCATGGTGGGGGAGGCTGGCCCTGATGTCTAGTATAGCAGCAACAGACAAAATACTGTAATATCTATCAGGCAGATCCCCATGTTGCCTTTGGAGGTCATTTGAATGTGAAGTGTCGAGGCAAGAGGGAATAAAAGATACATAGTTCAATCTCTCCTCAGCATCCTTCTGCTCTTCTTGAATTTGAGACGCGCTGCTCTGCAGCATATTGCTGTTTTTCTAAACCTTATTAATATTGCAGCTCGTAAAGCTGGTCGTAAAAATTCTGTCTGTATACTCCAATACTTACATGATTGGTCATTTTTTAACTCAAAATTAGGAATCTCCTAGAAAACAGCCATGCATTTTTTATTCAATATAATTAGGGCTTTGTTTTATATTTCACATTTCTGCTGAAACGGGAGACAGATACTCGGATGCCAATCACTCTCCCCATTACAGGAAACATTCACAAACAAAAATAATTACCTCCCATGAATTTAGTTTATCTTGCAGAATTAATAACTGTACTGTAGTTTGAAATGTAATTTGCATCTTTCTTAAAATTGGACTTGATAATACCATACAGTATCTTTAGGTGAAAATCAACCGCTGTGGCTTTAGTCCCATATGCAGCACTTTCTTATAACATGCAACAGAGGCAGGATATTTATGTCTTTTGGATAAAAAAACATTGCCTACCAGCTTGGATTGAGTTGACACATGCATACTATTCTGAAATGACACAAACGGCTTGGATCAGTCATTTTATATGAATATGCTATTGAAAAATCTCTAGTGTTACCCATGACTTGCCGTCATACAACTGTAGAGTACATTTATCGAGTGGCTTTCATCATTTACTGAATCATTAATATCTTATTGACACTCTTTTTAAAATACTAATGACCTTGGTAAGAAATGTCTTTGGTGTGACTTACATTTAATATGAATTTCCTCTCTGTGGTTGTGCAGCCATTGTGAGAAGTGTTTTGAATTATATGGGCACAAGAATCCTAACGATGATGATCTCAAACTATCACAGCTCTGCACTGAACACTTAGAGCTAAAGCTGAGATCAAAGGAGGCCGGTCTCCCAGAGTTACTCATGAGCTGCGTCGCAGTTCAGGATGTGGATCCACTTTCATAGCAGCATCTCAGAGAAGACCTCAAGATAGGTTTTTCACATTGCCACACAATTATCATGGCTAAAATAATTGACAATATGCATTTTATAGCAATTGCTAGACATTTTGAACAAAAACAAAACAAATCAGTCAAATGTATGTAATGTAAAATGTATCTGATTGTTTTTTGCTTTTATTTTTGGTAAATAAATGACTCAAAGACAAACAAGTCTGCATTGTTATTGGGTCAAAAGAGTAACAAAAAAAAAAGGAAAGAAATAGAAAAGATTTGGGGATTCTGGATTATACACAATATCATCAGATGTACTGTATATTGTTTACATTATACAAATGTTTCATCAGTTTTTATTGTCACTGCTGGTATATCACAACACCTCTACCTGAAGGTCAGCATTCATCTGCACATCCCTTAATAAGATGGTTAGCATCACAGAGATTTAAAATACAAATGAATTCAGGTGGTTCAACTTTTAAACTCTAAAATGTGTAAGTTTATCACAAGAAAGTGGCTTTCAAAACAATAACAGAGTGTTAAAGTGTAAATAGTGTAAACACCAGTGTTAAAGCAGACTTTGGCATGAGTCATGATAATGGTAGGGAAGTTTTCAAGTATGATATATGATATGATATATAAGTAAAAGTTGAGATTGTTCACAATAATATCATAGAGAACTATCAAATAGTGCACCAATTAAACCCAATATGAGCTATATAAAATATAGATTATTACAAATACTAATGTTTTGTGCTGAACATCATGTCCAAGCTTCCTTTTTAAAAACAACAGTGTGCATGCCTGGGTCCAGTGCTTTCATTAGCCCAGTTAATGTGATGTATGATAACCATCTGAACGTACCTTGTAAATTCACCATTGTCATATGATAAGTATCACCTTAATAAGCCAATAAAAAAAATGAACTGGTCAACAATTAATTATGTGGGATGATTGTGCTGAAAATACACCAGTTGCGTCTTCCAAATTTGAGCAAAAGACAGTTGTTGTTGTTGTTGTTGTTGTTGTTGTTGTTGTTGTTGTTGTTGTTGTTGTTTGGAGCTTTAAAAGCCAGCCCTGTTGCCTTTATAACAAATCTTATGTAGAATTGCCGACTGGAGATGATCTAGCTCTGAAGTTGGTACATACTTTTTTTATTTAGTTCACATTTAGTTATTGTTTCCTAATTTCCACAACAACAAATGACAGGAGGACAAAAATAACTCAGTGACTTCCTGCCCAGTCTCTCGTGCCCATATTTACAACTTGTTGTTGAGTGTATGATTTTAAAGATATGAATAATAGAAGTGATAAGGTATGAGTAAGGCAAGGCAAGTTTATTTATATAGCACCTTTCAACACAAGGCAATTCAAGGTGCTTTACAAAAATGAAAGACATTCAGACAAAGGCATTTCAAAACAGTAAAAGATAATAAAAGAAGCATTAAAAGAAAAAATACATGAATAAAAAGTACATGAATAAAAAGTTACAGTGCAGTTTAAGATATGAAGTTCCACTTTACTGATGAACACAACGGCTCAGTTTCAATTAAAAGCAGCGACAAAGAGAAAAGTCTTCAGCCTGGATTTAAAAGTAGTCAGAGTTGCAGCGGACCTGCAGGTTTCTGAGAGTTTGTTCCAGATATTTGGAGCATAATAACTGAACGCTGCTTTACCATGTTTAGTTCTGACTCTGGGGACAGAAAGCTGACCAGTCCCTGAAGACCTGAGAGATCTGGATGGTTCATAATTTAGCAGGAGGTCAGAAATGTATTTTGGGCCTAAACCATTCAGTGCTTTATAAACCAGCAGCAGTATTTTGAAATCTATTCTTTGACACACAGGAAGCCAGTGTGAAGACTTCAGAGCAGGAGTGATGTGATCCACTTTCTTAGTGTTAGTGAGGACTCGAGCAGCGGCGTTCTGAATCAGCTGCAGCTTTCTAATAGATTTTTTAGTGAGACCTGTGAAGACACCATTGCAGTAGTCCAGTCTACTGAAGATAAAGGCATGGACAAGTTTTTCCAAATCCTGCTGTGACATTAGTCTTTTAATCCTAGATATATTCTTTAGGTGATAGTAGGCTGATTTAGTAACTGTTTTAATGTGACTGTTGAAACTCAGGTCAGAGTCCATGACTACACCTAGATTTCTGTCTTTATCTGTTGTTTTGAACATTGCAATACAATACAATACAACTTTATTTATAAAGCACTTTAAACCTCCAGACCAAGTGCAGACTGAAGCTCAGCGCTAACTTTTATACGTTCTGCCTTGGCTCCAAAAACCATTACCTCAGTTTTGTCTTTGTTTAATTGGAGAAAGTTCTGACACATCCAGTCATTGATTTGTTCAGTAGTTCAGAGTAAGTAAAGTATTGACCAATGAATGACTATATGGTGTTTGTCTTGATGGTTGTAGGGTTTTCATGCAGTGTGATAAAACTCAGATTAAACATTGAGTTAAACCAATGTCGACAGACATAGTTTGACCATTTCCTGTCACACTTCCTCATCAACATGTGGTTTGAACTGTTAATAAAGAGGAATCTTCAGTATGTGTTCCTAAATAAACATGATGTTATTGCTCTCTTGGTATAGTTAGCATGGCTACTAGCATAGCTATATAGCTAATATATGCATTCTGATTCTATTCTGCAAATAAAACAGTAAAAAGGCTAATGAAACATTATATTTCACTAAATCTTAAGTGACATATGATCTCCAACATGAGTTAAATAAATGGACTTAGGGCAGTGCCTCTAAAGGCCCGGAAACACCGGACCGATTTCGGCCGTCAATAGATGTCTAGCCGTGGATGAGCGTCCTGTCGCCCAACTCAGATTGGTGTGTCCAGCACCATCGTGTCTTTTCGGCCGTGCCGACACCTTCCGCTTCCACCTTGAATCGGGAGGCTGTCGGCAAAATAAATCACTCTGATTGGCTGTTCAGCTTAGCGAATCAGTGCATGAGAAGTGAAACGGAAGTGAATGAGGCACACACAGACGGCTATTCTTTTTCATTTTCCAGTACCGCACTAAACATGTTTTCGATTATAAGTCGCTATGTGAATCAGTCTGTGAAACAGTCTGTGATGGACGAGAGTGAAAATGGAACGCACGCTATTTGTTGTTTGTATATATCACGCAGTCTGTCTTCCGGTTGCCTCTTTTGAATTAAGAATACACACTACCGCCGCTTGCTGGTAAGGAGAGTTATTGCCACTCACGCATCCGCAGTGCATATACGTGCTACTTAGTCTTTGCGGTGTATTCCAGTGCGACTTTTTGTCGGGGGAGACGTGAGGCGACACAACAATCGGGTCCGTCGGGACGTGTTCTTTGGTGTCAGTTTGGTGTGTCAGGGCCTTAAGATGTCTCCTAGTGGGTGAAGGCAGATTACTTTGAGGTGGGTTACCCAGTTTATACTATTATTATTATATTATTATATTATTATATTATAGTTTAAACCCAGTTTATACTATTTTATTGCAGGTAACAGGATGTCGCCAAACCGGAAGTCACTAAACCGGAAGTGACATGTTCGAGCGATCGACCGCGAAAACATTTTATTATTATACCTCTTTTTGAACTACAAATGTAAAAGCAGACATATTACATAAGAAAATGAAACACACAATGGTCAACTTATCCAACACTAAACAAACCTCATCATTATTGACAACAATAACTCTCTGCATGGTGCAACATTGAATTTGATATGCCAATATTACTGAAATAAAATGTGCGTTTAAGCATGTACCGCTGTTGAAAAACACTTTTTAAGTTGTTTTTATAACTGGACTGGCCATCTGGAGAGCCTGCATTTGTACCGGTGGCTAGCCGACCTGTGGGGCAGGCAGCGAGCCAAACAATGTAAAAAGATTTGTAACGTTCCCGACTGTAGCCGGGTCTGACAGCTAGAGTGCCAGGGAAGGGAGGCTGAAATAAGAGGAACAAAATTGGATATGATTGTAAAGAGAACATTTAATTAAATTGCACAAAATGATTTATTTATAAGGTTTGCAACAAGTGTTAAGTTGGCCAACGTTAACTTCCTGTTTGGCACATCAATCACACTGGGAAGTACGAAAAACATTGTATAAATGGTGAAACCATTATTAATAACATATAATAGACTGTTCTTCTCAAGCTGAACTCCCTTTAAAATAAACTGACAATCAACATTATGACACCTTTGATATGTTCACCATCTATGCAACTCTGGCAGAATACCCTACTGCTGCAAGCCATAGCCACATTATTGAATTAGCTTAGATTAGCTACTTTTGCATTATTAAATAGCAGGAGCAGTTCATTTACAAATGGAACCACAAACTGTTTTTTTGGGTTCAATATGTGGCAACAGTTGCAATGACACTTCTGGGGTTTGCTACCTATACAGCTGCATCTCTTTATTGAGGTACAGGATTACTGGGATCTAATCGTCAAAAAACTATTCACATGTATGTCAGAAATGATTCTTTAATCAGAAAAAGAAGTCTCTCCTGATTGAAATGGCAATACATGTCCCAGCTAATTATTAAAACACACTAAGGAGAGGTAAACAGTCCACCACACTCCTAGGTCTATGCATCGATTAAATGCCTTTGGCTAATGTAATATTGAGGGCAACATTCCAATAACTCATGCAGAAACATTCACAGTGACAGGTTTATCTTGTCTCCCAGGGATGGTGCTGAGTTATTTGCGGAAGCCACATTTTGTACAAATTATCCAGCAACATGATAATTTCTCCCTGTGTTGTTGTGAATTACCAATGAACAAGAAGCCATCAAGCTCTACTTTCATCAAATAACTTTCATTCTTTGTGTGATGAATAAGAAACCATGAATTTGGAATATCTGAAATAAGGAACATCTTAATGTTCTCCCCTGCATATGCACTGCATGCATCATATCGTGATAATTGTGGTTATAACATTTGAACAAAAGACAGATTTCGGGAGACAAACATCCACTTAAGAGAAACTAATCTAATGCATGATAATCAAGGACCCTTTATCGCAGACTTTCCGCAAGCTATTTCCAGCAACATAAAAGATATATCTTGGATTTGAGATAAGTGAAAAGAAGAGAGGATCTACAGACTTATACCATCTTGTAAAGTTACATAAGCCACTCCGAGCTCATGACATACTTAAATAAGCAAAGGTTACGTAACAGCTGTATAACTGCACTTTACCAGCGAGTCGCAAAGCAAATTAAGTAGGTGCATAGGAATTTACAAGTAAAGCAAAACATTGTACCAGATTCCTGCCTTTGTTCTCTGTGTGCATTAAGCCGTGTTTTCGCATAAAAATAAAGGTACAGCTGTAAAGTATTTCCTCCACCGCTGGTGACTCACAGGAAGTTAAAGGGAGAAGCGAAAAATAAGTCAGAGCTGCACAAACACTGAGCATGCACGTGCATTCACACATGCACAGAGAAACTGCGTGTGTGACAGAAACACAGAGGGATGCGGCTGCCTGAGTTTTGTATCCTTCTAATAAAAGGAAAAGGGGTGTGGTTGGAAGAAGCTGGAAGAAGTTATTTATCACTATTCTGTGTAACTGTACCCTCTTATAAATTCAGAAAGGCTGCTGTTATGAGTAAAGCCTTTCATGGAGTCATTAATATTTGAAATAAAACATGGCTTTTTTATCAGACGAACATTTGCACCATTTCTTTTCTCTTCTCTTGATGTGAGCCTTGTGTCACCGTGCATTACAGGCTTTTACTTTTATCTCACTTGGTTCTATTACTGAATCAGTCAGACACCTCTTTGCATCCCATTCTCCCCCTCTGAGGTCTTGAATTAAAATGTCTGCTTGCGTTAAAAGACAAAGCATTTAGTCTTTCTCTTTGAACTTTGATTCCATCTGCCTCGGTCAGCCTCCTCCTCCTCAATCATAAAGGTTTCCTTTACCTCCTTTATCAAAACATCTACAGGCGTACCTCCATGATTTCAAACAGCTGCATCATTAATTACTGTATTGTATTCCTGCTCATACTCAATGGGCATGGGGGTGGTATTGAAAACAGATGCAATAACAGCTTTACAGGATTTTCCTTGTGTTGCTAGAGAATGTAAACAACCTGTTCTGTTTACTGTGGTGTGTCACTGCCCTATACATATAATGGATACTGTAGATCACAGACTGTACTGTACTGGACCCCGACCTGTATAAAGGGATGTTGAGCTTTTTCAACAAATATGAGCCACTATTGCACACTTTCACGTTTTAGAGTTGACCTGATTCGTTGATATGATAAGTGGCAATTAAAAATACATTTTAGCAGTCATTTGCTAAACAAAAATTACAAACATTTTTGCGTGTCAACTTCTCAATTATTAGTTTTTTAATACAGGAAACTGTTACAAGGCCATTAAGACTGTAGGAAACTCACATAATAATGAAATAATCAGTATGAAGCCCGACTATATATAAATGTCTCACATAAAAGATGCTGAAAAATCCCCTATTATTTCTTCTCCTGCTTCTTTCCACTTAATTCACTGCCGTCCCCGTATATGAAACATTCGCAACAGATTCAAGGTTACATTTTGGATACATCCTGCCTCTAAATGATATATATATACTCTATTGTTATTACCTGTACTAAATGAGCCTCTATAATGGCTGTATGTTCATTACCAGTCAACATATCTACTTGCAACATGATCAATGGTGTTATCATTCATCGATTTAGAAGACACAATAAAGGTTTTGCCGTATTCAGATGTTTCTCCTAATTGGAATGAAGAAGAATGGTCTCCCGACTGGATGTTTGCTAACAAAACTAATTTAAGCTATGGTTTTTTAACCAAAACTAAAAACACATCTCAATCCCTGAAAGCCTTATTCTTTCTAAGCAGCTTGGCGAAAAAAGTAACATCAAATATTTATTACAAATAGCTGTATTAACCATAAATATTCATTGGCACTGGACGGTATTCCTCTGAGAAAATGTATTGACAGAGCGGGCATAACATTCTCCAATTATTGGACGGAGCAGCCAGTCTACCAGAGAGGAGCCTGTCCACAGCACGTCTTATTTATCTTACACGTCTTACTATTGGTTCAGATCTAATACATTCTCTGTATGCATCTCAGCTCTGGTGCCCTTTCCACAAATCAGGTGTTTAGTTTATATCCCAGCAGTAAACAAAATGGGAAAAAGTTCACAACTACGCAATCTATTTGTATGCTGGCTTCTTCCATTTGCACCACATATCCAGTAGTTTGTACTAATGAACTTTCTCATTCTGGTTTGAGAATGTATTTGTTTTGTTTGTCTTGTTATGGTGTTTTAGGAAGAATACAAGCTTACATTTTACCATCAGTAATATGATAGCAGAATAACAAAGCAATTCCAAACATGACAAATGGATTGTACAAGATAATAATGACCAGTGGTTTATTTAGAATTTTAAAATAATATCTTGTAGTAAGGACTTACTTCAATAATATAGCAAAAATGAAAGATTCTTTAGCCATCAATTTTGTTTATCAGCTACTGTAACTAATATTGCGCTGTTATGTTGTAATGATTAATTTCTTTCATCTGATAAATATATATTCTTAGTTCAAAACCACACAATGTTTTATTCTCATATCTAGACAGCAACAGGCTCACCGTAACAGCCTTTAATCTATTATGTCCTTCCATAATGTGCACAGGTGCAGCTTAATTCAATTTGAAGACGTTGCTGTGGTTATACACAAATACGTTTTCATGTTACCAGTAAAGCCGTTGTCATGGAGATGATGAGGCTTATATAAGCTGAAATGTATTTTTGCTCAAAACGACTCTATTGTCTTCACTGTGCTCATTTAATTATGATATGTTTGTACACACACGTATAACCGCAGTTGATTCAGCTGTCTGTGAGACAGACAGTGAATAAAGCAATACACTTTAACATATTTTTCTTTTTTGTTGGATGGCTAAGGCATGAAGGATCTGCTGCCAGGCAGAGACATCTTTTATACCATCTGCAAAAGTTGATAACAGGGATTTTGCATTTCCCCTTCTGTATCACTTCCATCGGTATCACTGTCACAAGCAGAGCTTCAGCCTTGATATTAAAAACTGAGATGTCTGGTTTCACACAAAAAAAACAATGCATCCTTACCTTTAGCCAACTACGCTCCAGCGATGGAAAATGCTCTTTCAGTAGGAGGTGTGTGGGGGGGGGGTTGTCATTCACTTCACCTTTAACCTCCTGTCTGCATCTAGATCCAGCACCGACCAGCTTTCAGCAGAGGATTAAACAGCTATTGACAGAGGAGTGACGTGATTGACAAGTTAAGGTTTCCTTCCTTGTCAGACGGGCCGCTGTGTCTGTCTGGCACAAGTCTTCCCAGAACTCACATTTCACATTCCAGCGCAACTTGAACAACTTTTGAGTTTCTCTGCCATGAAATACGAGGGACATTTTTGGAGCCCTGCTTTTCACACTATAGTCTAAAATGACTCCTGTACATCGACAGAGGGGGAATACAATTCTTGATTAAACTAGCATTTGAGTGCTATTTAAAGTTCTTACTTTATCGTTTTGCGTGCCTTGTCCAGTGTTCATCAGTGCAGCAATACCTACCGTCTGCACTCGTCTGAGATGAGGGAATTGTCAGCCTCAGAGCAACATGTGGGAGTAGGTACTTACTGTAAATTCATTTTAAGCCTTTGACGGTTTTTAAACTGAAAGACAAGCAGTTTGCGGTAGGTATGTACTTCAAACGGAGAATCACAACAAGTTTTGAGTGACCTGTTTGGTTATGATTTTGTCTGGAGAGCCCCTGCATTCACATGTACAGCACTCATACTTCATTTATACAAAATGATAAGCATTGTGTTTCCTAACATGTTGAAAGCTTAGTAGAGAGAAAACAGAAAGCTGGAGGAAAAAAATGAAGAACATTCCTCCTAATGTTCCTGTCAGATGCTACAATTTGTATGGCAGGTAAGTTAGCTCTATATCAATACCCAGGGACAAGGAGTAATAGCATAAGGCGTAAAGCTGGAAGGACTTGTCTCTCTGTCTCTCTCCGTCATCTGGACCCACCTGTCCGCAGTCAGAGCCTCTCAGAAGATTTGCTGCTGGTTGGGGAATTTGTGGCTGAACGATGCGTCAGGGGTTGTCATATAAAATGTGAGTGCTTTCCCCTGAGTAATTTAATCACAGACTTTTATGGAGGCATCAGCCAGCAGACTGAGAGACAGAGTAAAAGGATTGTAATTGGACTTCTTTCATTCAAAGTAATATATGGAATATGTGGTATAATTACAGCGCCTGGTAATGGTCTGTGGACGACTGAAATGCTAACGCGCAGTGATTGGTTTAATGTGTTCACAGGGGGAATTTGCACCTTATTGACTTGAGACTTCTTTGGTGGTGTTTCGTTAAGGCTTGTCAGACATTAATGTGTGGCTTTTCTAACCTCCCGACTACTCATTGTGACCGTTTAGGATGATAAAGTGATTGAAAACGTTGTCTTCTCAATAAATGAAACTTAGCACAAATGCTCTTTTATGTGCCAAATGAGTCATGTGTGTGGGCGACATCTAAGGTCAACTCTACCATCATTTAAAGCTCTTGAATAGTCTGAAAGCCTTCTTATACAACAGTGCTGTTTGAATAGACATTTCTGTCCACTTCATGCCTTGTTAGCTCATTTAATTATACCATCAGTGACATTTTTGTGACAGCAGATTATTTTTGCATTTTTGTCCTACCACTTGCAGGAGGAATGACATCATAACATATGTGAAGGAGGAACACATAATGTCATCAGTGCATTTTGTGTTAATCCATACCATGAAGTGAGTTCATTATAGATCGGCAATTTGTTCAAATCTCCCAAATAATAACAGTGTGTATGAAAAGGCGCATATTGTGTGTGTGTATTTTGACAAAATCAAAAAATATGAGTATAAAGATATATAACAAATATGAATAAAGATACAAGTGCTTACTCATGTGTGTTGGTACTAACTTACTGTAAGTAGCACCAAGTCACTATTTCACCAAAAAATCAATCAATATTTGGCTGATCCTTATCAGTGTGTGGTCTACCCCCAAACCGCTGCGACACCTAACTCCTTGTTCCTGACAAATCGTACATCAAACAATAACTGCATTTGTGGTGACAGAGAAATAATTCTTTACTGGAAACCAGGCATTTCCTCTTTGGCTTGGGAGTTGTCACGGTGCATGCTACATGTTTACGGTACCATGGGCCTTTCCATTCGCATCAGCCAACTCATTTTTCTGTTTCGCAGCTAAACCAATCAGGTGAATCTGCTGTTCCACAAAGCCCCTGTACAGCTTCTCTCTCTGTGTGTGTGTGTGTGTGTGTGTGTGTGTGTGTGTGTGTGTGTGTGTGTGTGTGTGTGTGTGTGTGTGTGTGTGTGCGTGCTGTGCGTGCGTGCGTGCGTGCGTGCGTGCGTGCGTGCGTGCGTGCGTGTGTGCGTGCGTGTGTGTGTGTGTGTGTGTGTGTGTGTGTGTGTGAGTACAAGCATAATTTCAACCATTAAGTATACAGCACATTTTATGTAACAAGGATAGAAAACTCAACATGACAGAGTGGAGTTTTATAGTTTTTTTCCTCCCCATGTCTAAGAGGTTTTTATTTGTGTCATGTGACCTCATCTAGATGAGCTCCAGACCTCTGCTTCACATACACAGGGACGAGGAATGCATGTTGCCTAACAATTAGCAGTGTAATGTAACCTGATGACGGCGCCACCCAAACGATCAAAACATTAGGCCGAGTCACACTTTCCATCATCTCTCTCATCATGAAACATTACTGAAATGAGATCCAGCTTCATGATGGTGTGTGTGTGTGTGTGTGTGTGTGTGTGTGTGTGTGTGTGCGTGCGTGCGTGCGTGCGTGTGTGTGTGTGTGTGTGTGTGTGTGTGTGTGTGTGTGTGTGTGTGTGTGTGTGTGTGTGTGTGTGTGTGTGTGTGTGTGTGTGTGTGTGTGTGTGTGTGTGTGTGTGTGTGTGTGTGTGTGTGTGTGTGTCACTGAGTGAAAGAGAGAGAGAGACACAGAAGAGGACAGCGTTTCATAATCCGCAGATAAACTCCATGTGACAAGATGGTTACTTTCTTCCTCTGCTGTGACAGTTAATTCTGGACTAGGAAAAATGTCAAAAATGTTTAGCTGTGCTTGAGCGGAGTTAATTACAGAGCCCAAGGCAAGTCAGACTAGGGCTGCTAATGGCCTTGACTTTACAGATAAAGCTCCATTTACCAAGACTACTTTTTTCTCAGCTACTGATCTAATTTGCTTATAATCAAAACATTTTGGCAGCCGCAATTAGATTGTCGGGTTTTAGTTAAGATGTTTCACCTCCTATTAACCTGATGAATGTGTTTTACCATATTTATCTATTTGTAACACCGTACTGTATTGTGCACATTGTAATGCCAATGGGTCGGACAGATGCATGAGAAATGAAACCGCATATATGCAGAAACCTTTCTCAACACTAGTTTGACATTCATGCTCCAAACTGTCACCACCTGACATTTAGACCGTCTGACCACCTATGTGTGTGTGTGTGTGTGTGTGTGTGTGTGTGTGTGTGTGTGTGTGTGTGTGTGTGTGTGTGTGTGTGTGTGTGTGTGTGTGTGTGTGTGTGTGTGTGTGTGTGTGTGTGTGTGTGTGTGTGTGTGTGTGTGTGTGTGTGTGTGTGTGTGTGTGTGTGTGTGTGTGTGTGTGTGTGTGTGTGTGTGTGTGTGTGTGTTGTGTGTGTGTGTGTGTGTGTGTGTGTGTGTGTGTGTGTGTGTGTGTGTGTGTGTGTGTGTGTGTGTGTGTGTGTGTGTGTGTGTGTGTCTTTGTCTCTTTCCTTCCTTTGAGGTAAGGGAACCACAGTGTTAGTGTTTATAAGCCACCCTTACATGTCTTTGTGGTTGCATCACTTCCTTCTCACAGTTCCCTTCTGCGCTGCTGCATTGACACGTGAAAGTCTATGAAACAGCAATCAAGACATCAGTAACACGGGGGCCAGGGCCGAGTGAACCCAGTCCCAGAGATCGGGACCCAGAGATGCCCCGTGAAATGAGTTGGAGTTGGAGAATCACCAGGGGGATATTCCACGCTCCACTGCCAATTTCACTATCATAATCAACCTCAGCTCGTAGAGCGATATTATGGGGCCAACTATTTTCGCTGACACTTTAACTGTGCATAGATTTTTCTGGTGCAGAAGATAAGAGGGCAGATAAGAAATAGTGTGGGGGCTGAATTGTAAAAAAGAAAAAAAGGAAAAGTGCCGATTTTTTGTTAATCTGATCTTTAATGTTCTTGTTTAAATTTGTACAATAGTGGTATGAGATTGAAGCTTGGTTTTCACATATTTATGCCATCCGTAGATGCTGACACTGTGAAAAAAGTGCAGAGACAAAAGTTTGACAATTGGCTGTGTCTATCAATCATCACCATTTTAAATCTCAATTGTTATCGATCAAAATGTTGTCAAAACCTGTAAAACATTTTGAAATTCTTTGCAATCTGACTCAAATATACTGAAGACATATCTTATTTAATGTTATCTAACCATATACAATACGTATATCAATATATTCAGGTTTATTGACATCACATATACTGGGACTAACAAAAAACATATGAACATGTGGCAAACATAAGTCCACATGACAATAAATTATTTTTATGAGACATTGTTGCATTGTTAAAAAATAAATAGTTCCTGGAAAAATTAATGTGAGGTCTCTAACGGAATCTCCATATCTTGAAAAGTACCTTGCAAGTGGTTTGTTTTTCTATTACAGTGTTCATGTAGGTTTGAGGTTCATTTTGAACCACAGCTGGGTTAAGCACAAGTTATCTTTTCCCATGTTTGATATTGTTTTTGATTGACTTCTCTGAATCTCAGAGAATTGAAACAAGACACAACTGGGGAAGTACCTACAAACGCCTCAAGCTGCACCTGATGTTTCTGGTCCTGATATTAAATAAGAGACTGGTTATGTGTGTTGACTCATGGATGTGATTATAAATGGTAAAAAAGTCATTCAAATATGTATTGTTTTTTTTATCAAAACTTCAGAGAAACATAAGGTAATGGAGAGGTAATAATGTTCCCTACAGTATGCTTCAGTAATTCACCTAGAGACAGAGCAAGCAGTAAGTAATGAGTTATTGTTTTTGTGCCAATAACACCTTATGCAGATTAATCAGGATAGATTTGGTGAGATTGCTTAGTATGCAGGTTCAAATATATTCAGGAAATGAACGTTAGACAATGGTTTATTAACATAATGTCCAGCAGTGTATTCTCAAGAAAAAGAATAAGAGTTATTAAGGATTGCTATTCATTAATTACAATGTAGTTGCTTATTTGTTCGTCCCACTGTACCTGCCCAGGTTCAAATAAAAATAAATATATATATATTTAAGTTTTTTTCAACTGATAAACATGGTATATTTTGTGTTACCAGATACCACTATAAACACATCCTAAACAAAATCAATGAAAAGTATTATTGTATTTCTCTATTATTATTAGTGACAGCCGGTTCCATACACAAGTTTTAGATTTCATTAGTGGGACGACACATTTGTTTACATTTGTATTACATATTACACCTTTGAGAAACGTATCAACCTTTTTTCACCATGTATTCAATCGCTTATAAGGGAGGACAAAATTGACCTTTTACTTTTAGTGGTGGTTTCTCCTCATTGAAGCTTACACATGCATCTGGCCTTGTTGATGCACATATTTCATCTTAAACACTTAAACACTTAAGGTTAAAGCACAAGCAGCCTTGGTTCAGAAATGAAGCTGTGAGTGTATAATAAATTGCATACCAATGAATTATTCAGATCTTAGCAACATCTTAATCCCCACATCAGGTGTTGTGCTGTTGTTTGCCAACCAAGAAGTCCTGGAATTTGATTCATACAGACCCTGAATCAGACCCTGTTTTCTTAAATTGGCCTAAGAAATAAGCTTAAAGATGGAGAGATTTTGTTCACAAGTCCAAGGTCTTTTACACTATTATGACATGTGAATATATACATTTAAAGAATGTTTCACTGAACTTGATTATTAAAAAAATAACTCTGAAAAAATATGTTTTGCTATTAACGTCAGTCCAAAAATGTCTCTGAATTCCTGTAAAATGTTCACTATTGATTTGAAAGGAGGGAGACCTGAGTGAACAGAACTATATACATATATTATATATTACAGGAGACCTTTGAAAATCTATATGTTAACCAGGGAATAGGCTCCTGTCTCAGTTTGTTTTAGAGAACGGCCTTTCTTACAGTAAATCTCCAGGACAGTGCACAGATCTCTGAGGCTGCCGAAGCCAGTCATCTTCATTCATTTGCAATGTACATCTGCCTTTGGTATGAATATGGCTGTCAGTCCTTTAAAGACCATCACAATAGAACACGCTCATTAGTATTGTGTTGCACTGTGCTTCAGCATCAAGCGCCTACCACCCTTGACTAATTTTCTGTTTGTATCAAGAAACAAAAGCTCTCCAAATCCCCCCGTGGGCTCCGGAGTGGCTTTACTGCACATCAAACTATGCTAATTACCTTTTGCACGATTAATTGGACCAATTAGAATTAGTAGAGGAAGAGAATGATTCTTGGCAAGGTGCGAAACATTAATTAGTCATAAAAAACGTTTATTAGTGTTCGAATTTAATCTCACAGAACACAATGGGATTAAGAGGAAAAGACAGTTAATATGTGGCGTGTTCAATCACTCTCGGCTGCAGATGGAATAATGAGTGTCACTGCTGGCATTGTGCTCCATCTCACACACACACACACACACACACACACACACACACACACACACACACACACACACACACACACACACACACACAGCCTCCATCCCCTACCAGTGTTACTGTACTGTTAGAAAACACCCATCTTCATCCATCATACAAAGTGGCAGTTGTAACACAAACATTCCAGCTCTGATTGATGAGTCAAGACCATACAAACGACTTATACACAGTAATCCCATACAAGATTTATGGCCTGCAGGCGGTGCATTACAAATTTGCAATAACAAAATCAACAACAATAGCAGTGGCAGCAGCACCATCAGCTAATGGTGATTTAGCTGTGGCAGCATTTATAATGGTATGGCATGGCATTAGTAATAACAACGTTCTATACACTAGTTTACACACTGTGTCTGTAGCCGCAGGGCAGCTGTTCACCATGGTAAAAAAACAACAAGCAGGTATGGGAAGTGAGGAGTATGTGGGTGTTTTTCACAGTTTGAACATGCATGCAATAAAATACAGGGAGTGGCTTCACACTGAACTAAACATTGGCCTATTAAAATAACAGCTACTCTGCAGACACACACTTTGGATATAAATGGTTGGTGTGTTGTGATCACTGCACTATGAAACATGGTTGCATATTAAGTGTTTTAGAAATTGACTGCAGATGTCGTTTTGTTATTTACTTTGTCTCTTTGCTTCATTTCAGGGGAAACACCCATGTATGTGGCCTAATGAAAAACTGAGAGTCAGAGGAAACATATGAAACCCAAATAAATCATACTTGAATGTACAAATAATACATCCAGACATCCAATACAATCTAAAAAACCAACTGCTTCAGTTACTGATGAAATACGTTTAGCATCAGAATGTGTGGGGTTATGTTATTTTTGCACAAAAACTATACAAGGGCAAAACCGTCCCACACTGTTATGTATGTGCTGTACAGTATATATGGACAAATGTATCTACAACTAAGTGAGCAATGAATATGTCTCAAATGAGAACACTAACGTTTCTATGTGGTTTCCATGTGGTCTAAATGCACCAGTTAAACAAGAAGGGGTGTGCACTCATTACCTTTATGTAAGTGTTTTATCAAGTCAACTTACAAAAATAATAATTGAATGAACTGCTCAGAGTTCATCAAAGTGTCTGCATTTTCATCTTGATTCTCAAATGTTTGTTGAAAGAACAATATTAAACATACATTATAGTTCAAAGCAGATTATTGATTATTATGTCGTAAAGCATGCCCAGAGGGGATCTTTCAGTTGAGTTCAAGTTCAGTGAACTTCAGTTTGTTTTGCAAAGACTTGCAAAGACCAGCTGCAGTGTGGTGATCCTTCAAAAGACACTTTTTCAAAGCAATAGGCACGTTTTCATACAGCCTGCATAAGATGTTCTTGAATTAATTAGTTTAGCTCTACACATCTTGTAGTATATATATAATATATATATATATATATATATATATATATATATATATAACATGATGAAAGCTACAGTGAATTCTCTGAACAGACAGTTTGAGAATATATTTTAAAAACAAGAATAATTTAGTCCTCTGGGTGAATTGCTTTTTCTTTACATCAATAACTTGGTGTTGCAAGAATTTAACAAACAAGTCAAAGTACTAAAAACACATTCTACAAAGCACTGTGTTACAAGGGAAAGACCTGAATTAACCTTTGCATCAATGTGTATGCAGCAATTTGCTGATAGTTGGTTGAGGTAGAGCTATTTTATATTTTAAGTCAAGTAGCTTCGTCCAGTTGATACAGTACCAACCTATAGATTGGTCTCCTCCAAAGGATCAATGGATGAATTTGAAGGATTGCAAGATGATTAGTGTGAGGAAAGAATAAGAATAGAGAAAATAAGTTCTGAAACACAAAGTTATTATTCTTTTTTATTGTTTCTCAAAGGTTTTGCCCTCTTTGGGCGTTAAACTGTTAATTTTATTAAACAAATTTCAAGTGAAACTGACAACTCATGCACATCCGAAACAAGGCAGTGGCAAGGAGATACTGTACAAGAACACAAGGATATTTTTATAAGAGGTCACAAGCCAAAAAAAGTTCTGGGCCATTCTATCAATATTTAGGATTTTACCTTTAAAAAAATAATTATATACAATGTAATGTTGTGGAGTAGAAGTATAAGGTAGCCTAAAATTAAGATACTCAAGTTAAGTATGAGCACCTCAGAATTGTACTTAAGTACAGCACTTATGACAACAGTGCCAACAGTGTCATAATTTAACACAGTTTTCAGCAGAGTGGATCTAAACGGTCAAATGTTATTTTACACAATGAAGTCACTAGTAAAGATTGCCAGCAAATCAGTTCCTATATCTCATCCATTTTTCTGTTTTATGTGACTTATATGAAAATCTTTTGAGCAGAAGTGATATAGGAGAGCAATAATGTCCAGCACTAATTTAATACCTTATTACCATAAGCCTAGTGCAATGCATGCATAATAAATTGTTGTATCTTTTACACGGCTCAGGCATATGGTTGGAAGACCGGATTCTCTTCAAACTGCACCAAATTTGCATGATAGGATGTGAGAGTTGGATGGATTTGGGGATTATATGAAACACAGCTTCCATTTCCAGTTCATTGTACTAAGGAGAGGTATCACATTTACACAGATGGCAAGGAACTTGGAAATGCACAGCTTCTGTGAAACACAAAATGTGCACAGGATGGAGAAAAAAAATCACTTCAAAGACAAAATCTATACTGCTTTTTACCCCCTCCTAAAGAAAATGTGGTGTTTCTTTTTTTTAACGTTCTGTATTTTTATTTAATTGGCTGCAGCTCTCTGAAGCTCAGGTGGAGCTGATCAATGTTGTTAGTTGTTTTTACCGGTCACAGTATCACAATGTGTTTCAAGAGCGATTCTAGAGACCCTACCAGGACAATCATGTCTAAAACTAGATTATTCTGGAGGTCAGTACACTGCACGGTCGACTGGCTTCACCCTGCCTATCTACAACCATCCAACTGTACTCTGATGACAGCGGGCATTAATATGCATGTTACAAAAATAGTGGGGGTTTATTGTTTGAAACCCTTTTTTTATATATACTTATCCGTGGTAAAATGTTCAAATGTATTTAATTGTATTCCTACTTTCTATACTTCAAATTACATAATTGTATTGTTTTGCTTCCATGCTGTTCCTGCTAAAGTTCAACTTTATTGTGGATTTATTTATTTTGTATCTCTCCAACAATGGGTTATCTAAGGGGATTGGGGAAGGGACATTCTTGTAAATATAAGCCTGTATCTCCCTCTACATATGGTAAATGTTTTTCTGAAATGTTTTGCCCAACATATATTCCAAGAGAGCAGAAATGGTGACCATTCATGGGCAGTTATAAATAACATTTACTGAATTTAATATTCTTGTGTTTATTGATATATGTATATTGATAATCTCATGGAGAGCCAATATGTGTTTGGTATGTAACAGTTGTGCTTAATTTATTTAGTAACCCTTCAAATGCATGCTTTCCAGCCTGACCCCCCATTAAGAAATGGTATAACACTGCCACTGGAAAAAAAACGGTCGCAATTAACTCACCGACACTTCAGATAGATTTTGTTGCTGGGTTTGAAGAGCATGATCTTTACTTTGCCCCAGATTTTAGTTTCACGTATTAAAAAAAGAAAAGAATCCCACGCATATGAAAGGTAACCTCTCCCACATGCTGTCAGTTTGAATCTGGTTATTCTTAACGTCTGACTCTGTGTTCAAACTCAAATACCATTGGCCAGGTAACGTTGATTTGTAGTGACCTCAGGGACAGGGGATTAGCCCTGTTAATCGGCAGTGTTTTCTCCAGGTGACACTAACGTCTCTCGTTTCGCTGTAAAAGGTCAGACACGTAGCGGTGGAACTAGCTGTGGTTCAATTTGTTGTTTGGTTTTCTGTCAGTATCCAACAGCCCTTTCTTAAACTGTCTGCAGTGCTGGCAAGAGAGTGTCAGAGATGGCTGTGTTTTAATAGAACTGCAGTGTCTAACTGAAAGTCCTAATATTTATAGAAATGTATCAAAATATAATTGATAACCTAAAGTGAATTTCCACTGTTCCTCTCTCTTTGTTTTGTTGCTTTTTCCTGGAATTTGAGTCTTGGAGTCTTGGACTTTTGAGGTGTGACCATTGGTCATTATAATCGGAGATGGTGGATACAAATTACTTCAATGATTAAAAAAAAGTTTGTGGTTAAATGTTTCGTATTTGATTCATATGATATTAGCGAGTTTTCGGGGTTTCTTTTATCCTCAAAAGTGGAATTGTGACTTTGGGATGCTTTGACATTGAATGATCAAAAATATCCAATATCTCAAGTTCTGGTCACTTTCCAAACAGTCTCAAGGAGGCAAGAGTAAACCCTCTCCTAAAGAAACCCACTCTCAACCCGTCTGATGTTATAAACTACAAGCCTGTCTCTCTCCTCCCGTTCCTGTCTAAAACACTTGAACGCGCTGTCTTTAAACAACTCTCCTGTTATCTCCATCAGAACAACCTTCTGGATACGCACCAGTCTGGTTTCAAGGCAGGTCACTCCACAGAAACTGTCCTCCTTGCTGTCACTGAGGAACTGCACACTGCTAAAGCAGCCTCCCTCTCCTCTGTCATCATCCTTTTGGACCTGTCTGCTGCATTCGACACGGTGAATCATCAGATCCTCCTTTGCACTCTCCAAGAACTTGGAGTTTCAGGCTCTGCACTTTCCCTCCTCACCTCATACCTCAAAGACCGCACCTACAGGGTTACTTGGAGAGGGTCGGAGTCCGACCCTTGTCAATTAACTACAGGGGTCCCTCAGGGCTCTGTTCTTGGTCCCCTCCTCTTCTCCTGGTACACAAACTCGCTCGGATCTGTCATTAGCCCGCATGGTTTTTCATACCACTGCTACGCTGACGACACCCAATTAATTCTCTCCTTTCCCCGCTCAGAGACCCAGGTCGTCGCACGAATCTCTGCTTGTCTAGCTGAAATCTCTCAGTGGATGTCCGCTCATCACCTCAAGCTCAACCTTGACAAAACTGAACTGCTTTTCCTTCCGGGAAAAGGTTGTCCCACTCTTGACCTACAATCAACATCGGCACCTCTGTTGTTTCCCCGACTCAGACTGCAAGGAATCTGGGTGTGATCCTAGATAACAACCTGTCCTTCACTGCAAACATCGCTGCTACAACCCGCTGCTGCAGATACACGCTTTACAAATTCAGGAGGATACGTCCCCAGCTGATCCAGAAAGCGACCCAGGTTCTGGTCCAGGCTCTCGTCACCTCACGCCTAGACTACTGCAACTCGCTCCTGGCTGGTCTACCTGCATGTGCCATCCGACCTCTGCAGCTCATCCAGAATGCAGCGGCTCGTCTGGTCTTCAACCTTCCTAAATTCTCCCACACCACGCCGCTCCTCCGCTCCCTTCACTGGCTTCCGGTAACTGCTAGAATCCACTTCAAGACAATGGTACATGCGTACCATGCTGCGAATGGATCTGGCCCTTCCTACATCCAGGACATGGTTAAACAGTACACCCCAGCACGTGCACTCCGCTCTGCATCAACAAAACGGCTCGCTGCACCCTCGCTGCGAAGGGGACCCAAGTTCCCATCTGCAAAAACACGTGGGTTTGCTATCCTAGCTCCAAAATGGTGGAATGAGCTCCCCATTGACATCAGGACAGCAGATAGCTTACACACCTTCCGGCGCGGACTGAAAACTCATCTCTTTCGACTCCACTTCGAGCGATAGAACTATTAACAAAGCACTTATATACTAATAAAGGACTGGCTTATATAAAGCCAGTTGAGTAGCACTTGAAATGTTTTTGCTCTATGAAACCTGATGTACTTATATGATTCTGTTTTCTTCAAGTTTGTATTTTGTTGGTCGAACGCACTTATTGTAAGTCGCTTTGGATAAAAGCGTCAGCTAAATGCAATGTAATGTAATGTAATGTAATGTAATGTAATGTAATGTAACCATCCAGAGTCTGCAAATTCATTTTGCAAACAGGAAAATAAGGACACATGTGGGTTGTATCTCAAAATGAAATTCCCAAATTCTAATTCCCAACATCACCCCACAGTTATTTGCTTGTACTGAAAGTATTGGTCATCACTGAAATAATGTGTAAGTCACAGCTCCAATAGTTTATAAGTAAGAGCAGTCAAGTTGTTAATTATTCCAAAGCACAGCTGTGTATGTGACGTGTGCACTTCATCTTTGCTTCTTGTGCACACACACAAACAGCTTGACATTGCAAAACATTTACTTTATTTAATGTGTTTTTATTTAGACAACGTGCCTAAAACAGGAAATCCAGTGAATAGATTTGTCTGTGTTTATTTTATTAAATTAATACATTTGAAAAGAAAATTGATATTTAGTAAAACAACAATATGCATTCCCAATAAATTAATCACTAAGAAAACTAATAGTTGCTGCATCATTTGGAACAGCTGCCTGTTGTAAGTGTCAGTCTGTACGTTTCTGCAGCTTCTATAATAAAATGGTACTTCACGACAGAGCCACAGCAACAGATAAACGTATGGCTAGATATGTATTGTACAGACACAGGTAGCAACAGTCGGTAGCATTAGACAAACCTGTAGCATGTGGTATCTCGTGATAAACACATCTTGTCCTGTGCAAATAGACTTTTTATTTGACTTCAATTATTCATAGTGCATTGTGGCCGTTTCTTTTCACCTCTCTTCTACTCGCCATGTGCACTTGGAGTGGGGGTTGGTCTTGTTACATCTGTCTTAAATTACTGTCAGTAAAGGCCACACAGCCCCTCTATCCGAATCATCACATTTCAGATACTACATATGGGTGTTAGGTCTACCTAAAGATGTAGTAAAATCACTGAGCAGGCAGTAGTGTGAATCATGTCAATCACATTTAAATATTCAAAGATGCTTCTTAAATTCAAGGCTGTTTTCTCTTCCTTTTTCCATTGAGGCTGAACATGCGACTATTATTGTGTAAGGCAGCTGAGTGTGCCTCTTTCTTTGTCTGTGTCACTGTGTTTCATGTTTTATAATTGTATACTTCAAGGCCAATCTAAAGCACAAAGCCCTCTAAAATTAGCTAGTCTGTGAGTCATCTATGAAACCATCCCATAAAGGTTACATGATTCTCAACGGCAGCAACTGCAATCAGGGTCCGTTGAATGAGATGGGGACTTAAACCACAGAGACCCAAGTGCTGTCGTGTTCTTTCACATGCTCTCAGTCAAACCTCATCAGGGTCTGTGAAAGGAGTCAGTTACCTAATTATGGCTTAAAGTGAAGGTTTGTGAGTCTCTGAATAGTTGTATCTATCACCTGATGGTATTGTTGTGATGTGCTATAAACGGGTTGTGCTAATTCTGTAGCACAACCTGTTTTAACCTTGTTGATGACAATACTCTAAGCATGGCAAATGACTGTTGTTTGGTTGTTTCAGGTTTTGATATTTCAACATTTTGGAAATGGATTGCCATGGAATTTTGTAAAGACATTCATTGTTCCCATAAAATAATCCCTACCAACTTCAGTATTCCTCTAACTGTTCACCTGATGCCATGTGACATCTGTGGTTTTGTAACTTTAACTTACAAATACAAACATTCACAGCCTCAGTTGTATGTTGTGTTCAGTACTGAAAAGAAAATGGCACTTCAGTATTCCAAAACACTGAACTGCGTACCTACCATGCTAACCATGCTGTCAATAGCATTCGCTGGAAAATCCACATGCTTAAGTATAGCCATTTTAATGGCTGTGTTACTTTTATAGTGACTACAGTGGTTGCAGTGGGAATAACAACCAAAGTGATACAACAACCAATAATAAGAAGTACATAATCTCTGTAACTTGTTTTGCACTATGTATTTTTGTATTAGTGTTTTTAAAAATGTATGTATATGTTGGGATTTTGGATTTAAACATTCACCATGTGCCCATATCCGCTTGCTCAACCGTGTGTAGCACAACAACTGACCTATTGAGTTAAGAGAATGTGTTTAAAAAAACGGTGTCAAAGAAAATAAAGAATGTGGACACAGTTCCTCAACTTGCCAATGACGTCAGTCATGTCGTCTCAGCACAAACAAAGGCAGCCTTATTAACTTTAGGAAAGCAGGTTTTGCTCTATCTTTGCAGCTTTCATTTAAACTGCATAAAGACTTTCATTACATGTTGTTGTGTGCAGTACAAAAGCTATTTAACACCTTTCAGAAAGTACTGTAACACCTTTTAAGCTCCTGCAACCATTGAAGCAACATGTTCGTGAACGATATCTGCGTTTTTTTATATGAGCACCTTGCCTTTTATCTTATTGTTTCTAAAAAATGATGTTCTTGCAGCAGAGGGGAGTGGAAAGAAAGACCCTGACTGCATGAAGGTAATTCATATGTATTATTCATCTCTGCCTCTTCCATTTATACTTACAGTTGGCTGCAGTTGTATACAATGAAACAGCTAGTGTACACACTGGATGAGAGGCTGCTTGCTGCACTCTTATGCTGTTATTGCATGTTTTGCATTTTTACATTCCCACAAATACATTATATTCCATTCTATCAAAATGAGGACTTAGCAATCATAACATAGGTGAATGTATGCATTAAATGTATCTTCTTGGCTGCTGTTTCAACGGTGAGTATCCTCTCTGCTGACGCATAATGTGGTGTAAATTAGTCATCATTGTAGTTATGAAACAGCAGCAGAGCTTGTCCACTCTTCTTCACAGATTTACAGAGAAAAAGGTTGAAATGTTGCTGCATGGTCCGTGAGCCTGTCATGGAGGAAATCATTTTTCTGCGGCACCATCGCTTTCAGATGTGGTCAAACGGCACGTTCTCCTAATGCAAAAAAGAACACACATTTTTTAAAATGAAGTGTTTTGAGAGAAATGACTTGTGGGGGGAGAGTCCCTTCATGGAGACGAGTAATATAAACTCACAGAGAGAAAGCTGTGTGGGAGACAAGAACCAGTTTCATAAAGTTTTCCATCAGCAGGGACCACCTCTGTATTTCAGAGCTGACAAACGACCAACCTTTATTACTCATTAAAATTGTATTGTATATAAATCTCTGCTCAAGTTTGACTAAAATGTTTCCCTAACAGCAAGCAGATTTAATTAGAATTGTTATGTGAAGTAATGAAATTACAGCATTTGCTGGAAACGCTCTAAGATATTAATAAATGTTTTGTATATTCTTTGTCTTAAACATCCTCATGTATTGAAACAGCTGGCTTTGTAAAAAAATACGATCAACAGAACACCGGGTATTTTCGAGCCTTAAAGAGCAGCCTCTTAAGTAATAATGAGAGTGAGAAATGCAGTGCATTTGAGTGAAAACCCTGATTAATTATGTATGATTAGAGGACTCTTAAAAGCTTTGAGGAGAGAAAAGAAAGAAACTACATAAACAGAACATGAAGTCCAGAATGGCAGAAAGGATAAGAGACGTGAAATTGTAAATGAACCTTAAGTATACAGGTGACTGCAGAATGATGAGAGATATTGCTTCTGCATTACTGGACACCGGCTGACCGGTTGTGTACAGGTCATGTCCCACTTACTGAGGTCCATTGCTTGCAATTTGTGTATCAATGTTTTATATTTGAAATGTATTGTATATAATTTGTATTTATAATATAAAATGTTTTATAATAACATGTGTTTCAGATACATAAAGACATTCTGCAAATGTCCTTGCATTCATCTAAATATTTATCTTATTTGACTGCTGTTGAGATCCAACCGATAGAAGTGGTGGTGTGTTAATACAAGAGGAGATAACAGTGTTTACCCAGTATATTCTTGGAGCTACATGTATGTTTTATCAAAGAATGAGTCACTGAGCAGAGGTCATTTGGAAATATGATTTCAGCAGGAAATACATTCAGACATGCAGGTCATGCTTTACAACTCCGATAACTTCCACAGACCTCTGTTGCTTTTATTCCTCCTTTCTTTTCCTCACTCTTCCTCCCTGTCAGTGGCATCATGCATGTTTTCACCTCTAAAGTGATTGTACCTGATTTATATGACAGGCCTTTAACCCCGTGTGTGCTTGTCCATCAGCATCAGGCAGAAAACACCCAAGGGCATGTGTGAGCAGGACCAAATCTGGCTCTCTGTCGTTCAATGGCTGTAACCTCCAACTAGAATGCACTCCAACAAATCACATGCACATGGTGGGATGTGAGTCAATCGCACAAGGTGAGAAGTGCTACGGGTTGTACGCATCCAAAAATATATCTCTACCTGATAGCAACGATCTTAGTGAACTGTTTATTTTTGACAAAGTACATTTTTGTTGTTATGTAAATCATAGGAATAGAGAGTATTCTGAATGTACAATCATTGGCAATTCAACAAAATCCCACCCTTTGATTCAAACTTTTACTTTTTAGATTAGGCCTGCACAAATTAATTAGTAGTGAAAAACGGGCCGAAGAAAGAGGGCATTTCTTCAATATTGTAATGAATCTCAATACTAAGAGGGAGAATACCAAATGTAATGTTGTCTCCACCTGCAGTCAGTTGATGGCAACAGAGTAAAAGTTTCAATGTGGTAATGGCCCCACCTACTGGTCATGAATAGTATTACCATCTGAAATTAGCTTGTGGAGGTTATCCATCATTAATATAAGGCCTATATTACAAATAGTTATGTTAATGAAATGAATTAGTTGAATTAAATAATCAATTAGGAGTCAGTTAATTAGTTGGTGAACAAAAATGCCAACAACATTGGCCCCAGCTTCACAAATCTGATGATGTGGCCATTCTCTCTGAATGATAGTGTAATTAATGGATTTTCTTTTGGATTTCAACTGTTGGTTATGCAAAACAAATAACGATCATCTTCTAGGATTGCCAAGTGTTTTCTCAAATGTTAAAAACGAAATGCTTCTTGGTGCAATACAATATTATTACAACAGCTAGATCATTGTTGACTTATATTAACAGCTGACTGGCAGAGGAGTAAGATTAGGCAACTTATTTTAAACTGTTGGGTAATTTAATGTATGACACAAAAATGCATCATAGTACTAGTTTTTCTTTTTTTCCCTACGCATTAAAAGTAGAACCAAATAGATAAAAGCAAAGCTAAGGTAGCCTATGGTGGGCTGCAACAGTGCTGTCACTGAGTAAAATAGCTTTTTATAACACAACACTACAATGTAAGTGAATAATTTATAATTGGTCCCAATCTAATTGATAATGTACCCCAATCATATTTGGGGCATATTTCATAATTTACTCAGTCTCTATTCCATGTAAGCTTATGTTTATGCTATGATATGGACTATTTAATATGGAAAAAGTGGAGAATTTACATATCCCAAAGACGACCATCCCTTGTTTGACTGTGTTTCTATACACCGATTGAATGTATATGTATACTGTAGGTATGTATGGACACATGTGTGTGCATATGTACATGTGTAGACATTTTCCATTTCAAACAATCCCTGTGTACTTTTTCGTTTTTATTTTATTTTGACTAATTTTGTTTGCTATTTCATTTGTCATTTTCGGGTCTCTAAAAATATATGATTTGAAAAACTGTACTTTTAATATAATGTGACCCCAAATAAATAAAGAATAAAAAATAAAAAAAGATATGGACTATTTACATATTCATTAACATATCTTTGAGTTTAGACAATGAGTACATTTTTCAAAAATATAAATAAAGTTGTTCTGTAGTTCCCGGAAATGGGTTGTTGTGGAGATTTCAAAATAGAACTCATTTTACTTGGTGATCACGTGACTCCTCTGTTTACAGGCATCCGGAGAAACATGGAGGACACCGCTGGCAGTAATCCCCAATCTCTCGGATTTACAGAGAAATTAAAGTCTTGGCTCTCCTGGTCATGGACCTACGTGTGCTTCATTTGGTTCGGCATGGTTCTGATCATGATATACGTCCTCTGGAGCCCGCTGAAACTGCAGGAAACTCTTACCTCAGGTGAATGAAAGCAAGTGCTAGCTAGCTATTGTTAGCATCGGCTAGCTGGCTTTAGCTGACAGCAAGCGGGAGCTGTTCGTTTGACAGTCCGGTTTCTGACTCATTCATGCACACATAAAGAAATGTTTTGGTTAGTTCGTAGTCGACCCTTTACATACGTATGTCACCTCTGCGTTGTTTTATTTCAAACAGCAGCGTGTATCGGATGTATTCACGATTGGGTAGTTTATTGTTGTGTGCTAATTTTTGCACAATGTAACCGGGAAAAGGTATAAGGCTACATGCCACCGGCTTTACTAATCTTATTGCCATGCTTTTCTGTTGAAATGTGGTTTGGTGCATGTTTTTTTTAATTGCACGGTCCCAACATAGGACACGTGGTAGCATTATGGCAGAATACTAACTGTCTCCCCTTCTTCTTTCAGCCTCAGTGTTTCTGAATACACTGACCCCCAAGTTCTATGTGGCTCTCACTGGAACCTCATCTCTCATCTCTGGACTCATCCTTGTAAGTTATTCCTTGCACCGTAACACCTCTGTTTAATATTAACCATTTGTACAAATATATTTGATGCTAAGCCACTTACTTCAATACAATCAAATCGTCCCAAATTCTGTGTTCTTTTTCAAAAATACAAGATTAAACACAGTGGTCAAAGCCTAGTTTAAGTAAGGAGTGACACTATTAAATTAAATGCTCTAATGAAAAATAAATTCTAGTACACTCGGTGCATTTGATTTTAAACTGAGGGGGTGAAAACACTTTGCGAGAGTGGAGCAGAACAAAGGTTGAATAAATCAGAATAATTTAGAAGCAATAAACAAACAAGAGTTATCTTATGTTGGCAAGGCTATGTAGAATAAAGATATCAAGATGTATGTACTGAGAATAATGGCATGCAGGGAGCAAAATGATCTTTTGCCAAATGGCAAGTTAAGGTTAGCATTTGTCCAGCCACTCAATAAATTACCATTGTATACGTTTTCTTGGCAAGTGTGCAGTCATCTTTAAACCATAAGGTTGTGGGTTCGATCCCATTCCGTGCAGTCAATATGTCGATGTATCTTTGGGAAAGATACTTAACCTTCAATTGCTCCTGATTTGCCAAAAGTGTGTGATTTGTGTGTGTGGATGTCGGTTCCCTAGAGCAAGTGACACTGCTCTGTATGAATGAGTGTGAACGGGCGAATGACTCATAGTATGTAAAGCGCTTTGAGGGGTGGAAAAGACCTGACGAAGCGCTTTATAAGTAGTTAATTTACCATTTAATGTTGTGCTCTCGCACTGATGTAATGTAGATGAACAGATTTTTCGCAGGGGAGAAAATAAAAAGATTTTGATTTCCAAAAATACCAGCTCACGTTTATCGTCAGTATAGCGAAAGAGCCTTATCTTCTCTTTTAAATGGTATTTTGGGCAGAGATTAAACTCCATTATTGCATTAAATTAGTTTTTGGACGCTTCCATGGGCATGGCAAAATATTGTAAGAAGGATCCACGGTGTAGTGATTAGAAAGCAATTGCCACGAAAGGATCACTTACCTAGCTTTTATTTTCTTATTGCATACTTTATAAAAACATGTTTTTTCTTCCGCAGATATTTGAGTGGTGGTATTTTCGTAAATATGGGACCTCGTTCATTGAACAAGTGTCAGTGAGCCACCTGCGTCCGCTGCTGGGGGGAGTGGAGAGCAGCTCCACCACTGGTCTGTTTGCTTCAGTTAATGGAGAGGCAGAGCCCAGGCCCAGTGTTTCTGGTAAATATGCATATAATACAAACTATCACAGCAATGCGACTCATAATACTACTAGCACTAATAGAGACTGTCTTTCTTTCGATAGAGTGTAAGGTCTGGAGGAACCCTTTAAATCTGTTCAGAGGAGCAGAATACAACAGGTATGTGTAATTCAGATTTAGCAGTATGGAGTGCATCTCATAGTGTGTCTTTGTCCAAGAAAATTGCTTTATTTCTGTTCACACATTGCGGATCATAAAACTGTAGCTGAACTGTTATTATTTTATATTTTACACTACAGGTACACCTGGGTGACAGGGAAGGAACCCTTAACCTACTACGATATGAACCTGTCTGCTCAAGACCATCAGACCTTCTTCACAGGAGACACTCCACAATTACGGCCAGAAGATGCTGGTAAGTTTTACTCCGTGACTAGCAATCAAACAAAGATGTCATCTTTTTTTGTTTTTAAGAATGTTCAAGCAAAAGACTGCTCCTTGGAAGAGATATCTCTGGTTCCTTGTAAATGTTCAAACAGAAATGTTTCTTTGTTCTTTTCTTTGAGTTTTTGACTTGGAAAAGTGAATTGATTGCGAGTCAACATGGATATTAACCTAGAGTTTCATCTCATTACAGTTATGCAGAAAGCCTGGAGAGAGAGAAATCCTCAAGCCAGGATCAGAGCAGCCTACCAGGCCATCGAAATGAACCAGGAGTGAGTCCTCCTCTTACTCAGTTTTCTACTGTCTCTTTAAATATTGTATTAATAAGTATAACTCTGTATCTTCTAAATATTATTTACTGTACTGTTGTAATGCATTTAGTACGCAAACGTTTTTTGTAATTATGCTTGCTTTAATTACATAAATAAACAAATACATTTAATAATATTATGGCCTTTTAATTTGGGCTTTCGTGTTCAAATGATTTCCTTAATGCTCTACATTTTTGAAGTGCATGCAAACAGGACGGGCTGTTGAAATCTGTCTCTTTGTGTCTTTTATTTGTGTGCAGATGTGCTGCAGCCTATGTGCTCCTAGCAGAGGAAGAAGCAACAACTATCACAGAAGCTGAACGCCTCTTCAAAAAAGCATTAATTATTGGTAAGAATCGATTAACATAAACATTAAGTTAAGCAATCATACACGAGAGGCCGTTCTTGAACGTCTTGAACGTCATTACTTGAGGCCGTTCTTGAACGTCATTATTGGTACGACAGTACTGCGGCAGGAGTGTACTGGAGTGTATGATTGCGATTCTATAACACAAACTATCATTGTAATCAACAATATCGTAAAATAATTTCATAATGTGGGCTAATTTGCTCCCAAACCTACACTTTGCTTGAGTTAATCTCCGTCAGAAAGTAGTTCCTATAAAGTAGTTCCTTTGGTAACGCTAGCCGATCAATCGAACACTCCTGCTTCCCCGCTTACAGTTATTGATATAATTATAGTAAATAATATATTATTAACCAATTTATTGAAAACAATTTATTGACAACAATTCTTGAATTAGGCTATTTATTTATTTATTTATTTACATATTTAACATTTTGGCTTCCGAATGAAGGTGGATGTTCATGCTGCCATTAAAAGTGCAATTTTTGAAACCGCTCTCCATGAACTCCATGCCAGACTTTTTTGCAGGTGGTGCTGTGGTGTTCACGGGTAGGTTATCGGAAGAGCTTTCCTCCAGTGGCCGTTTCATGGCGTGTCCCGGACCGGCAAAAAGCGCATTGCTCCACATCTTTCTGTTGTCCAGAGATGGAGCCCAGTAGCTGCGAAGCGATGACTCATTTTTATGCCCGCTAACGGACATGATTTCTCTGGCCTCCAACCCTGCCTCCGCCAGCCGCTGTATGCAGGTGCTTCTGCAATGGTTTGTGTAACGCTTAGCAGTGCCAGCCTCTTCACTAATGCGGGTCATCATGGACCCCAGGCTGTTCACCCCCAAGGGCTCCATGCTATACCACACCGCATCCCCAGGCTTCACCGACTTCCTTGGATGGTGGTAGAAACTAGAAAGCCTTTGCTGATTCGGGCAGTGTTGATAGGTAGGCCTCGAACGAAGCTACTGGGCAAAGGGCATTGCCCGGCTCCTCAAACATTGCTCCTCTCCTGTTCTGGCGCTCCCTGTCGTTGTGGCATTTATGATTTTTAGTTTCCTCGTTAAATGCCATCGTCACATATTTGGTGCCTTAAGGATAATTTAAAAAAAAAAAAAACGAATGTTAGGCAAGTTTGACCTTTTTGAAGCAACAACAAAGATAATAACAATGATGAAATAATAAGAACAATACTGAGGCCCCCCAAAAAATCAAAATTAACTATAAAATCTGACATTTTGTAGCTAACGATTTTCCAACGAGAGACAATGTAACAGTGTAACGGCTGTGTGTCGCTATGGAAACCACTACTTCTCTGCTGCTTTCTTGTTCCAGTTCGAAAAGAAAACTGCAGGCAGTTTGCTTTTAGGCCCAACGGTATACCGTTTTTCTCAGACGCGGAGGGATACTGACTTGTTGTGAAAAGGCACGTTCTATTTGACCGTTGTTTGATCGTGGAATCAAACACGCCTATTGACCAATCAGAGAGCTTGTTCACCTATGTGTTATAGAATAATGCATATTAAACCACAAGGCTCAATAGCTGAATGATAGCTAACTAGTTTAGGAATAACTACACCCACTTTTATAAATAGTAATGCAACATGCCATGCCACACCCTGTGCAGTGCCAGCAGCGCAGAACGGCTATAAATAGATCAGGCCACATCTGTCCACAACCTCTTGTGATGTAGTCACAGGTGCAATATGCCATCAATGCATCATTGCTTTTCCTCTACGCAAGACCACAAGCTGTATCCATGATATTCTTGTTTTAAAATCGATTGACTGATGAGTGTTGATTAATCGTCTCACATTTTCTGTTTGCCATCCACAGCTGGAAAAGATATCAACTTACTGGTGTACATTAAACGTAGAATGGCAATGTGTGCACGCAAGCTGGGCCGGATTAAAGAAGCAGTTAAAATGATGAGAGATGTGAGTGTTATTTTTTTTGTATAAGCATGCATCTGGGGCAACATGTACTATTATTAAAACATTGGTCTTAAAGAAGTACAAAACAAAATCCATATTTATTGTGTGATATTTTCAATGTTCACAGTTAATGAAGGAGTTCCCACTGTTGGGAATGTTAAATATACACGAAAACCTCTTGGAGGCGCTTCTAGAGCTTCAGGCATATGCTGATGTCCAAGCAGTCCTCGCCAAATATGACGGTAAAACGCAAGAAATCTGAAGAAATTATACTATGTTTGCACTGAAATGTTCTCATTGCTTGACAAAATATGAGATATGTCACATGACTCCCAATTTCCTCTGCCACTGTAGACATCAGCTTGCCAAAATCAGCCACTATATGCTACACATCAGCACTATTGAAAGCACGGGCTGTATCAGATAAGTATGTGTCCTTTTGGTTTGAAATATCCTTTGAATCTTGCATAGCACTCAGTATCTTTTAAAACCTGTTTTGTATGTCAGCACTAAGAGCAGCTTTAATAACGATGTGAGCTGCTACAGTGTGTCATCTGAGGTGATTTGTCTCAGGTTCTCTCCAGAGGCCGCGTCACGGCGAGGGCTCAGCACGGCAGAGATGAATGCTGTGGAGGCCATACACAGAGCTGTTGAGTTCAATCCACACGTGCCAAAGGTCAGTCACCACACGAATACACCTGACACTGAATCTGATGGTTGCTGCGGGTCACGAACAACCAATCATGACTTTTTGTTGTGCTATAGGATAATAACCTTGTGATAAATGATAGTTTTGCCATTTTATGCTACTGTTATAATGATAATATTTGCATACCCTTTTTATCAGCAATGAACTTTTAATTCTTAAGACTATTCAAATATTGAAATCTGAATTTGATATCCTTAACCTCTTAAATAAAGCGTAAAATAATAAAATCACACAACCAAAGAAAATCAATAACATTAATCTCTCCGTTGACTACAATGTGTAAGGTCCACACACAATTCCCAAGTCTTATTTTCATTGGGAAAACCCTGTTGTTTATTCTGGCAACATGCTGGCATGTACGATAAGTGGATAAAGTCATTATCGGGACAGACCTTGTTGTGCCTGTTCCTCATTTCAGGACTAGACCTCTGTGTGGCCTGCGTGCATCCTGTTTCAGTTACACACACATAGTGAAACATATGCGTTCAAGTTTGTTTTCATCCATGCAGCTGCTATGCTGGAAATGGATTGGATAGATTTGGGTAGAATTTCTATATTTAGTCTAATAGCACCATTTCCCCTGCCATGCATAACTGCCACACAGAAATAATCATGAATAACTGGCAGACGGATAAACTATCAGTCCTAAAAGGTATAGGTGATTTATGTCAGCAGTAACAGGTGCTGTAACATACAAATAGAGCGCTCTCATTATTCCAGACATGCTATGCACTGGCTCACCAGCAGGTGGCGGTGTGGGTCTTTTAAACGGGAGCTCTTAATTCCTTTTATCACACCTGAATTCTCAGAATTAGACAATAAAGCTTATATATGATTTGGGTGATTATTGTAATTAGTATTAATCAGTCAAAATAAAATCCAACACTTTTTAAAATGTGAAATGGCTGCATTCCACCTTTTTATCAACTACACTTACAAGACAACACAATATGTTTGGCATCATACAGCATTGTGTGTTTTGACAGGTAGTATAGTTTGGATTCCACATGTAGGTCCCTAGGAATACTGTAAAGGTATGACGGATTCATTGGTTTCAGTTGCGTAATAAGAAATGAGCTCGTTAAACAACTGAACCACGGAGAACATATCACTGGATATCCTTCTGGCCTCTCACATCAGTTCCCACAGGATTAGATGTCACACGTGCACACACCGAGTTATACACAAGTCTTGCTGCCGAGTTGTGTCTCAGTTTGGCCTTTGTAGGGTGGTGTTGTTTCATCTCGCTGTGTGTGTGTGTGTGTGTGTGTGTGTGTGTGTGTGTGTGTGTGTGTGTGTGTGTGTGTGTGTGTGTGTGTGTGTGTGTGTGTGTGTGTGTGTGTGTGTGTGTGTGTGTGTGTGTGTGTGTGTGTGTGTGTGTGTGTGTGTGTGTGTGTGTGTGTGTGTGTGTGTGTGTGTGTGTGTGTGTGTGTGTGTGTGTGTGTGTGTGTGTGTGTGGCCAGCCTTTGATTTTAAAGTGAGGGCCCTCATTTCCACTGTCTTTCCAGCGGCTCCCTCCCCCACTGTGCCCAGAGGCAGCCATCCTCTCTCCTCTCATCACGTACCCTCATCCTGTTTCTTATCCTCTCATGTTCCCTCATCCCCCGTTCGAGCCAAACAGAGAGTCTGATGTTGGCCAACCTTAGGACATTTGTAGCACCCTTTCACAGGGAATTATTGCTAGGCTCATCTTTCAGCCTTTGACTGGCATCTGGTGCTTAATCAGGCCTCAACCAGTTGTGTTTTGACTTGCTGAATGTAAATGTGCCAGTTGGGAAGAAGGGGGGTTGTTGCTTTGTGTTGTCTGTAGGGATGCTCCGATCGTCAATTTTGGGGCCGGAATCAGTATCGGCCGATCCGATCGAGTGGGTGGGCCTAAATGGAAGATTTAAACATCTCTTTAAATCTTCCATTTAAAGTGATGTTTAAAACTGAGTTAATGCTCATTCACTGGAGCTTCCACAAACAACAATCAACTTAATTATTACATTCAAATGATGTACATTATTCAAGTTTACATTCACTTTGGAGAATAACACGGGAGAAATGAGCGGAAGCGCTCTCTTTTCCTCTCTCCCCCTCTCCCTCTCCTGACAGCCTGTCAGTATTTCATGCAGCTCACTGATCTAGTAATGAGTGACCCGACAGTGAAGAATAAATATATTTATTATAACTAGTTTAGCTTGTTCCAGAGGTAGATAAAATAGCTAAGTGTGTTAGGTCTAACTCTTGTGTGTTTCGCTCCGCTTACCGGTCTGGCGGGCGGAGCTGCAGGATTTCAGCTTCACACACACATTGTATTCCGCTATTTTACTGTCTTTTTCGGACACCTTAAAATAATGCCAGACCGGTGAAGCCATTTTGGCGAGCTTGTTTTTGCCGTGCACAGAGAAAAGTGTCACGTATTTTACGTCATGCAATCGGCTCTCGCGATCGGCATGTTTAGAGAGCACCGATCGATCGGTAGAGAGTGAGTGTCGGCCGATCTCGATCGGTGACCGATCGATCGGTAGAGAGTGAGTGTCGGCCGATCTCGATCGGTGACCGATCGATCGGTAGAGAGTGAGTGTCGGCCGATCTCGATCGGTGACCGATCGATCGGTAGAGAGTGAGTGTCGGCCGATCTCGATCGGTGACCGATCGATCGGTAGAGAGTGAGTGTCGGCCGATCTCGATCGGTGACCGATCGATCGGAGCATCCCTAGTTGTCTGCTATGATGAGTGCACCTGTGACTTCTGCCTTTTAAACACAGGCTGGCCTGTCGCCCCCTTAAGTAGGATTTGCAAAGGGCTTTCGTCCAAAAGTTCACTAATTCTGTAGTCTTTGTAGATTTAATTCTAGCTGCCTAAATAGTGTACAAATGTGGGCATACTTAAGCAAAAGGTCAGTCTTAGGTTAGAAAGTTATCAGCCGATCATATAGGGCTTCATCTAATGGATACTTCCGATATTAAATCATCTATTATTCTTTTCTGTACAGCATAATCAAATAACTAGTTTTATAACAGCTTAATTTCATATGGCGTTAGAGGAATGAATTTTCCTTATAGATGAGAAGTTATAGTTAAAGGTCACATGTCATGGCCATTTCCACTGATCATAATTCCATTGTTGAGGTCTACTAGAATAGATTTATACTGTGCAATTTTCCAAACTCACATTGGTTTCACATACAGCAGCATCTCTGTAAAGTATTTGTATTCAGCAGTATTCACTCTCTCCACTAAACGGCTCGTTGCAGCTCTCCCCCCCCCCCCCCCCTCCCTGTGAGCCCAGTGTGCTCTGATTGGTCGGGACCAGTCGGGACGTTGTGAATCGCGCTAAGCTCCGTGGAGCTGTGATTTCCTTGTTTAGCGATACACAGCGAAACACAGCCAAACTCACCCTGAGCACACAAAGTCACAGCCGAAGTAAAAACAATAAGTGTGGCTTGATATGGAGTAAGAAAAAGGTTGATAAACGCTGTGAGAATGGGTCTGCAGAGAGAATTTCTCCGCGATCCCAACTGTCTGTTATCAGCCTGCAGCCAGGGAGGAGAAATCAGCAGAGCTGCCTGCACTGAGTGTGTGTGTGAGGAAGTCCGTGGATTGGTCAATTTGGACCAATCAGCGGGGGCTTAACGTAACGGCTCCGCGGACGTGACGTAACGTAACGGCTCCACGTATTGGTCCATTTCGTTCCAGGGACCACATGACATCATGATGTACCCGGAAGAATCAAATGGACAGTGACGTATCTCCAACGAGGCGTTTTGGGGAGGTATTTTCTGTTTTAGAGTTTTACTCCCTACATGGTGTACTTTGAGGGTTTTGACTCTGCACACCGTTTACATGCATAAAAACCTTCATAACACACAAGGGGACGGGCAATAACCGGAAAAGCATGACATGTCACCTTTAAGCAATTATCTGAGGTGATAAGTAACTAAGTACAGTTACTCAAGCACTATACTTAAGTACAATTTTGAGATACTTGTACTTCACTTGAGTGTTTCCATTGTATGGTACTTCTACTCCACTACAATTCAGAGGTAAATGATGTACTTTTAATACACTAAATTATATTAGTAGCTTAAATTACTTAACAGATTGTGATGACTAATGTGAAATATAATCAACACTTAAATAAGACTTTAGTTACACCTGTAGTAATATTTACCGCATACAAAGTCATTAAAGCTAGCTGCACCTGTACCAGCTTTGATAACACATGAATGCATTAATGATTATAATGAATACATATGATATATATCATTCTTAAATGGGCCAATCTGCATAGCGAGTACTTTTACTTTGAGTAATTTAAGTATATTCTGATGCTTATACCTGCTACACTGAGCTGGAGTACAGAGTCTAGTACTGTAGCATTGACAAATCTGAATCCATGGGAATATAGTGTATTTTTAACCATCATCATCATCATCATCATCATCATCATCAATGTACCAGTTAGCCATTGGTTTCAAGAAGCGTACCTGTGTGAGTGTAAGCACAGCATGTTTTAACATCAAGTTAAGGTTGAAAAGCTGAATGGACAAGTGGAGTAATGAGGGAACAATGGCGGGTCAAGTATTAAGTGTGTGGGTGTGTTATCAAGCATGCCAAGGAGATTATATATGAATTTCATACTAGGCTGTATCACATGAGCTTATCCAAACTGCTGTAGCTATACACACACTAAACCCACATCCGCACACACATGCTTCAGTCTGGTTCAGTGCACACCGCCCTCCTCCCAAACTACCCTTTCCCTCGCAAGCTCTCCATCTTGCCCCGATTTACTTCCCCCAACCTTCTATTTGCCTCCACTCCTCATCTTCTTGTCCTTCTCTATTTATCCCCCTCCTCCACATTTAGTTTCTTCCATCTGTCTGTCTGTTCCAATCAGCCTCTCAAGCAGCCAGCGGTTTAAAAACTGACAGTTTTCTGGATGCTTGGACAGCTGATCAATTGTTCCTGCTATCTAAATCTGTTGTACATTGAAATGTGCCACCACTTAGGTCCATGCACGGTTATTTTGAAGCAGTTTGGGTGACCTGATCCCATCTACTTTGCTAGTTTACTCCACTTTGGAAGGCGGTTTCTCATCTCACCCAATTCTGGTTGACATGTTCTCCTCTAGATCACATGGCAAGCCTTAAACATGCGGACCTTTTCTTAGTTTACCTCTGAAATTGCCTTTTTGGTTTGTAAATTGATACAGAGCAGCAGTCGTGGGTTTGTTCTGTATTAAGATGGATGAGGTTTGATTCAGACAAGGCAAAGGGAGGGAGTAGAAAGGAATGGCCCACTTTAGAATAAACGCTGTGAGCTGTCTGCCACTGTCCTCAGTCGAGGTTGGAGTAGCTGGCTGAGCCTTTTACTCACTGCAGTTGAGATTCTTAATCTGCCACACCTGTTTGACTTTATGTTCCTTCGCTGAACACGTGTATGTTTGTCCGACCCTTATAGAGCCACTCCAAGGCTGATGTCATTGTTGCCTGTGTGTCCCATTGTGAGCAGCAAAGTGCCGCAGATTCGAATCGGAAGGCAGCTTATGAGTTATGCTCTGGGCTTATGACTGCCCGGGGATAAAAGGAGAACACATGAAACCCAATCCCTTCATCAAAGAGGCGACAGGGAGTGGAGAAGCAGGCCGAAGAACGAGAGGGTGGTGGGGGGGGTCGGCACCGAGGACTGAGGTGTCACCAGGTCTAATACTGTGGCATGTGAGGAAGGACAGCTGAGCAGCCAGCCCCTCTAAATGGTTAATCTTAAAACACAGGGGACCCACACCTACAAGGGTGCCATTTACTGGTTATTCAATATAGCAAACAGACTCAAACTGAGGCAAAGATATGTGTAACACTGTTCAATCAGAATACCTTTATTTCTCCCACAGAGGGGACATTTACATTTGTTAAAGCAGAAAAGAGCCAAAGACAGCTTAATGTTTACTAAGAAGCATGCATACATCTAATTTTAACCAAAATGACACATTTGCTTGCCAACGGATTGTCCATATCCTATGCGCTCAATTAAAGCCAGCTTCCTACTCATCCTGGGTTCTCTTAAAGTGTGTATGTAAAACAAAATGTATATTATTTGTCAGAAACAGTGGTAGTTTTGCTTCTAGAGCTGGCTGACTGCCTTGACTCTGGTGCCGGGGGAGTCGAGGATGGCAAATGGTTTGTGATCGAAAGAAAGGAGACCAAAATGGTGAGGAGGATGAAACCTGGCAGTCAAGTGTCTTGGCTGGAGCAGAGAGAGCTGAGTTAAGTCAGTCAGACAGAGGATAAGCTATAAGGTCAAACCAGCAGCTTCTCGTCGTCCTTAGCTGCCGATCCTTGTAACGTCTACAGAGGATGTCAAGATGGAAAGAGAAGAGGCTAGAAGATAAGTGAGGAGTGTTCACACCTGTTTGGAAGTGGCGAGCTGTCACCCATGAGGGTGAGAGATTCAGGAGGTGGCCAGCGGGAGACAGATGGGTAGGGTGGGCTGTCTGCAGAGAGCATAATACACAGAAATATGGCTAGAATACAACAATGATGATATTGGCAGGAGCAGGAAAGCGAGCATGAGGAGGAAGACGGGGATGAGCCAGGCCGTAGTTGCTGTAGCTGTGATCCTGAGGGGTGAGAGTGGAGAAGAAGGGTAAGGCAGGGGGAGATGGGTGAAGCATCACGGTCTGGCCGGCCAGATGGATGGATGGCTGGCTGAGCATGTGACCATGGAAGGGATTAGACAGGATTAGCTGTGGGGTAACCTTCCCAAAGTGTCAGTCTGAGATCCAGAGTGCTGTGAAGCTGGCCGCCTGGGAATCCAGCCCAGGGGACACACACGCACACACACACACACACACACACACACACACACACACACATACACTCCTGCCACACTTGGCACCACAGACATATATTTCGTAGAGTGGCATGTTCAGCAAAGTCAACGCACACCCATTATTGACTCGTGTTTGGACAGAGGTAGGCCTGAACTTAAAATAGATATTGAAGAAATGCAGTACACTTAATTCTGTTTTTTAATTTCTAGATGTTTGTTTACTGTAATATCAGAAAGCATACCTGTTCTACATGTTTTAACTCTGGGATGTGGGCCTTGGTCAGCAGAGTGAACCGACTGACTCACTGGGACAAACTTACACAGTAGGGGAGGAGAGGGGGGGGGGTGAGCATTCATGGAATGAGTGTACTGTACTGTAACAATAACACACACTCGCAGAGCTTTGGAAAGCTTCTCCTTCCCACCTCGATCAATTGCAAAATAACGCCGACAACAAATACTTCACATGAAGAAAATATGTTTTAGTCTGCAGGGAGATGGCTAGAGGGAATTGCTCAATGAAATAAGTGAAGTGCTGACTGAGATACAGGGAGAAGATGTGAATGAAACTATTAGAGTGGATTCAATTGGCTTTTAACCATCGGCGGAAAACCAAACCTTCATCTGAAGGTTTTATGCTGACAGTTGCTTATTCCTCATTCAGAAACATCCCATTTCAGTAGTCTTTTTTTTCACAAAAAAATAAAATATTTGGTCTCCTTTGCTTTATGGTCATTTTTCGCCGGCACTTTGCATTTATGCACTATATAGAGAACGAGTATGGTGACAGCAAATGTTTGCACACGATGGACGTTGCAATTGTTTGCCACTATTTCTTTAAATAATTTAAATCAACTGTAGTTTGAGTTTTTTAGCCAAGAGATCAGACTCATTTTTGACTGCAGCATAAAGTGCTGCAATAACATACTTATCTGTCATTCTTTTCAAGTTCAGAAGCCAAAAAGCAATATGGCACTGACGTCCTATTCCTTCCTCTTTCTGTCTGCAGTACTTATTAGAGATGAAGAGCCTGATCCTTCCTCCTGAGCACATCTTGAAGAGGGGTGACAGCGAGGCAGTGGCATATGCTTTCTTCCACCTGCAGCACTGGAAGAGGGCAGAAGGAGCCTTAAACCTACTACACTGCACCTGGGAGGGCAGTACGTACCACTACCACCTTCTCTATTCAATCCCACTGCTTTGAATATTACATTTTGTTTTGTTAATAGTTTTGAAATCATACTTTTTTCTTTGGTATCATTGAATACCAAAACACATAATTATATGTATTGTCAAAATTCACAATAACATACTTGTTGTGTTTGTCATCTTAATTCAATTTCCCATTTTTGCTTTTCCAGCCTTCCGGATAATTCCCTACCCACTGGAGAAGGGTCACCTGTTTTACCCCTACCCAGGATGCACAGAAACAGCAGATAGAGAACTGCTGCCCTGTAAGTGTTATAGCTACGCATAGCTGTACAAAGTTGCAATTGATTTGCTTCAGTTTTTCTTGTTCATCTGCACTGCTTATGACTTTGTCACTTTCTTTTTCGGACAATGCTTGCTTTCTCTCCAGCGTTCCACGAGGTGTCTGTGTACCCAAAGAAAGAGCTTCCCTTCTTCATCCTCTTCACAGCAGGCCTTTGCTCCTTCACTGCCATGCTGGCCATGCTCACACATCAGTTCCCTGAGCTCATGGGTGTCTTTGCCAAAGCAGTGAGTACTTTAATTACACATCAAATGTATATCCAAAGTTGCTGTTGTCATACAGTTGTATAAAAGCTGATTAAGATAATCTACTTTTAGTCATTACACAACAACACATTGTATGATCTTAATAGGGTAATTGTCTGAAATCTGAAATGAACCTTTTAACCCATGTAGTAATTGCTGCCTTCTATCACTGTCTGAAACACTGGAGGCTCATGAGAGTCGTAGGCTTGTAAAGTCCATGTTTACCGCCAAAACAAGCTGTTACCCAACTAAAGCTATCAGTGTCTGCAGCTGAATAACGCAAACATAACAGTGTATCTTACAGCCTCAAAGGTTTAGGAACTTTGAATGACTTGCTCTTACTGTTTATTTATGATAGAAGTGTTGTGTTATCTGTTTTTGCGAGTTTGGCAAACTCCTTACTTCGGCTAATCCTTTGTTTATGACCCTGCTGGTGCGTCCTGCCTTAACATAGACTTGTAGCAAAACAAGGCCACAGAGAACATCTAGTGCTCTTCCTTTTGTTATGGGAAAGATTGAGGGGAGATAGGATTTTTACAGCAGCCCCAGCGAGCCTGGTTTGTGTAATGTTCAGATGGAGTCCCTGAAAACCATTGAGGAAGGAACACAGCGATCCTCACTGCCTTCTGAGGGAAAACAGATTTCTGTGAATCTGCTGCTCTTCAACAGAAGATGCAAGTTACACAAGACAGTGGAGGGGTGGCAGCCTGCCGTTCCCTTGTTTATGGAAACCAGACATGCAAGCATAGTAGTTGAATATGTTTCATATATAGTCCGGGTTTGAGGAGCACTGGTCTGGCCGGGCTGATGCGTCCACTTATGAGACTATTAAAGTGTCAAGTGTATCAAGCGCACCTCAAGTGGTTTCAGAGAGAAGCCATATTGTAATATTTTAGAGGACATTTCGATATTACTAGCTAACTTAAATCACTAACATGTGTATGCTCTATTTGACCTAATATCTTAGATCTAAATCTTAGATGTTAGCGGTATATGCCCTGCTGGAAATCATAAAATGGGTGTTTGAGTTGATCCTTTTAGTTTCCTAGCATAAGATGTATATGTTTTGTTTTACCTACAGCAGAAAATAATAAAAAGTTATGATAATTGATTTGTGTAAATGCCACAACGTTGAGTTAAAGTATAGAGTTTATGCAATTGTATTACGTATGTATACATTGTCATAGGTGACCCTTATCAAAGCAAAATGTTGTATCGTACTGTAGCAACATACTGTATATCTGTCATGATTATAAGGCTCTTTACTCTTAATAGTGTCCGTCCGAGAACCATACTCGTATATCAGATTTAAGGATCCTTTAAGGATCTAAGAATGTCCTTTTGCACATGTTGTAAACAAATCCCATATTTATTCCATTTTCACTATTTATAAAATGAAAGAGAAACTGAAAGTCAACACGATTGATTTGATGTATAAAAGTGTTGATATTTCAATCATGGATAATATAAAGTGTATTCCTCTATCAGACTATATATGTCAAGCTGTTACTACAAACATTTAAAGAAAAATGATAATACTTGATGACTGTGTTTGTATTCCCTGTCTGCACCGCTACAAATCAAATGCGCTCTCAGCAACTAATGTTCATGCCTTCTTACTGCCTCCTTGTTTTAAAAAATTGAACAAGGTCAGTTTTTGTATTGTCACACTCGTCTTGTTTACAGACCAATAGGCTTAATAGTAAAACACACCAAACACAATGTTTTCCAAGCACTTTACCTGCCATTGTGTTTCTGTTTGAATCACTATTTTTGTAAATGTTTTACTTCAGGACAGAACATATAAGTTCCATAACAATGATCTAGTGAACTTGTGGGCAGGGATTTATTTGAAGTGTTTTACTTTAACATTATCTAAGAATGGATGGGAAGAGTTTTTACTGACGTCCAACTGAAGGCTCATTCTGCTTTTTCTCTCTTTCAGTTCTTCAGCACACTCTTTGCACCCCTGGGCTTCTTCGCAGACAAGATGGAAAGCTTCATGCCGTCCAGTTTTTGGCACCAGCTGACTCGAATCTGACCCCAACACACACACAAACACACACACAGCACACAGAGACACACATACACACACCAATACCACTCCAAACCCTCAGACATAAAGTGTTTGCTCTCCTGTCTTCAGCATTACTGTCCACTTGCTGCATTGTTACTGATGATGTTGGCAGAGGTTGTATCAACACGGCAATACGCTGTTCAGATCCTCTCCCACACTGTTCCAGCAGCCACAGTTTTCCAAAAGCACATTAACTGAACACTATATTAAACAATTTCACAGGGCCGTTCACCTGTCATTATGTCAGCACTGGGCAAATGGAAGTTTTTGAGTTCCCTTCAAAACCTGGCTGTAGATTACTTAGTCCAAAAATAAAAGTTGTCAGAGATTGTTCCATCACAATAAATTATTAAATCATGAAAAAGCTTAAATTGGATGTTTTTAATACTTCTAAGACTACTGTCTAATCAGATAAGTTAGTTTAAACAAGTGTCTTACTGACAACAGGAAACAAACATATTATGTACATTAAAATGTCAAATGTAGACAATTTTGCCCAATATGATACTAATTCCCGGCTCAATCATGTCTGTGTATCACAAAAGATCCCTCCGTGTATTTGGAATGAGTGCTTTTGGGTGAAATTCGGAGCCCCGCAGACATCCAATGTGGCAGATTTAAACTTCTGTAAGACCTCCTAAAAACAGAGCTGTGATTCACAGCCCTGAAAGGCCTGCAGTGTATACAACGCCTCTGCAGTTTAACAGTTGTTACCATGCCATGACACCTCAGCACTATATCACTGGGGCAACTGACGCCCCCTCAACATCACATTTTAAATGGTATTATCGCTGGTCACAGGCCTCTCATGGCATTACGCAATTCTGTTGATTGCAGTACAGATACAGAATGTTATTCGTTCGTTTGTTAGTCAACTTCTCTATTCCCCAAACAATAATGAGAGGCAAACATTGCAGTACTCGTACAGAGAATATACCAGCACAGGAAATGTAATTATATCTGTAACAAATTAGATTACCGTTTAAAGTATACGATAAGCCCTTAAAGGAGAGATGGGTGGCCACATGAAATGTTAAAGAAAATTAATGTACCATGTGATAATTATTCTATCGGACTAAAGATGCCAGCATCCCCTTGTTTTAAATTCAAATGTAAAAACTGACTCTGCCCGGTTTGACATCTTAAAGCCTGTAATGTAATATAATCCTATACTCTATGTGAAATGTAATGATTGAAGTTATGAAAAAAGGTAAAAACATACATTAACTTATGTAAAATAATGCTGCATCCTCCTAAATTTATATTACATTAACAGGTTTATTACATTTTAAACCCTTTAAGGCAGACTTGTTTACTTTTACTTTGTCAAGTTAGGTTACCTGATGTTTATTACATTATATAGATACAATACAATATAGAGTACGGAAATGTACTTAAGTCTCCACACCTTATTTAATTTTGTAGAACTTGTAAAAAAGTGCCTTGTAGTACATCCCAATACTTACTACTTACTGCAGCAACAATACTGGTATCTGTTTAGTGGCAACTCTGCTCAACATTGGATGGATTCAATTTGATAGAGCATTCACAAACTGTGATTTAACTTTTGTGTTGATTGTTCAATGGTTAGCATAATTAGATGCAGCAGCCAGGTAACAATGGCAAACACATTTGTGAAAAAGTAGAAAAGGTCCAGCTGGTAATTATGTAATGACGTTTAAAGAAAATGGTGTTACTACAGTATGTTGCAAATTTTGATTATATTTTTAATATGATCTACTATAAATTACAACAATTCTGTTTTGCATCCTGTAGTGCCTGTTTACATTTTTGACATTTGAAATGTGAAATATTGTAATGTGCAGCCGAAATGTATAAGAGTACATGCTGAAGACAGGAGACTCCCCTTGGATGAGTTTGGAAGCAAAACTCACAATAAATTCCTCTTTCAGTGTAATCTCCGTCTGTGACTTTTTTGCTATGTTGTGGAGATCTTTTTATTTTATTCTTCTTGAAATGCTACATTGGAATTGTTTTATGATTTTCTACACACTGAATAATTTACTTTAGTTGCAAGTAACTCCATTTAAACAAAAAGTGGTGTAAAAAAACATGTGTGATCCAAAATGACTACAAGAATGCCAAACAGGTCAACTCGTAATTGAACGACTTTCTGAGTAATGTGGGGGCAATATCTAAATAATTTCCCTTTTAATGGTGTTTGCAATTGCCCTACATATTTTAAGATAACTTCTGTATTGATAGGAAGTTCCTATCTTGTTCAAGGGCAAACTGCTGCCTCAGTCTGCCACCCTGCTGTGGCTCCTGGATTATATAAAGCCAAGTGCCATCATTATGATTATACCACTCCACCACCATCAGCAGATGCGTTTATGTGGCATGTTCCCAGTGAACCACTGGTAACATAATCATACTCCATACACTCAAGCTCAAGTACTGAGCAGCTGTAATGAAAAATCACTGTTAAGGACTGTTGATGGGTGTTTGCTCTCAGTGCCAGAGCCAGATTCATTCTGCAAGTTGAAACATGAATTGTTCACTGACCTCCGACTGACCTCAAAGTCATGGTAAGAGACAAAAATACAGAAATTAGAGGGTAAACATGACCATTATGGTAAAATTAGAGATACGGCAGTGTATTGTATACCCCTCTCATGCTCTTAATTTAAAAAAGAATATAAGATATGTTTGAAACATTTACAACCTTTACATTTACGGCCACTGCCAGTAGGGTTAGTAGGAAAATAAAAAAACTAAATTATGATTCTGAGAATACTACTTGTGTGGGAAAGCCATGCAGTTGGTAAATTATGTACCAACACTTAAACATTACAGTGGAAAGATGCAGCCCTGACCAGGGCCGGCCCTAGACTTATGGGGGCCCTAAGCGAGCTTTGGCTTGGGGGCCTCCCCCTGCGCATTCCCACTACACACAACACGGAACCAACTTTTGTCTTATGATGTTAGCATAAGCACACATATTGTATAAATAATAGGGCTGTCAGTCGATTAAAATATTGAATCGCGATTAATCGCATGATTGTCCATAGTTAATCGCAAATTAATCGCACATTTTCTATCTGTTCTAAATGTACCCTAGAGGAATATTTTTCAAGTTTTTAATACTCTTATTAACATATGTGTGGACAAATGTGCTTTATGCAAATGTTATTATCATTTGAACAATGACAAATATTCTCACGAATATTAAACACAACAACCTCTGAACATTACAAATATTCACCTCAATTCAACCTGGAACCTCTCTCATTCAATAATACAATACTGTGTGTGTGTGTGTGTGTGTGTGTGTGTGTGTGTGTGTGTGTGTGTGTGTGTGTGTGTGTGTGTGTGTGTGTGTGTGTGTGTGTGTGTGTGTGTGTGTGTGTGTGTGTGTGTGTGTGTGTGTGTGTGTGTGTGTGTGTGTGTGTGTGTGTGTGTGTGTGTGTGTGTGTGTGTGTGTGTGTGTGTGTGTGTTTGCAGAGCCTGTCCGACCCATGAAGCAACATAAGCGGCCGCTTAGGGCCCCGCAGCCACTAAGGGGCCCCCTAGCAAAAAAATCTCAGTACACCGTCGCCGTGATATGTATGTTTAATTAATTGTGTTAATATGCATAGATTGCCTACTCTCAAAGTCATGTATTATATTATTGAGTCAATAATATAATACATTAACCGTGCTTTACCTGAACCTCATCATGACACTAGAGTGGATGGCAGGATTGTAATTTCCCGTGTTCAGTGAATGCAACAGAGGCAAGACACCAGACCAACCAGAGAGTTGAATGGAAATAAACATCTGTCTTATTAGCTGACAGACAGGTACCTATCCTGTGAGCTGTGACAATGTTTAAAATAAACTGTCAGTCAGACTCAGAGTTTTTGAAGATGGACATAAGAAAATATTTTCTTAAAAAAGACAACAATTCTCAAGTGGTGGCTCACACAACAACCCCAGAGACACCACCTGAGCCAGGTAAATAAGGTATGTAAATGTCAGTAAACTTCCAAGCTATGCAAACATGTAAGCAAAGTGTGACAACCCTGTGGTTGTCCACCATGTGGTGCTGTTGTAACCTGGGTTTTCCTTGTAATCAGCAGTGATGAGACCCACCTGTGGCACCTGGTTCCACTATTTAAGAGGGCTGCAGAACAGGCTCTCGTTCTCTCTCAGCTGCCCTGCTCGGTGCACCAGGACACCGCTCCTGTGTTTGTTTTATTGTTGGTTGTAACCACTGCGTTGGGATAAATAAATGATTGTTTTGGGCAACTCCTGTGTGGAACTGTTGTCCTTTTGTTACAAGCAGAGCCAGCTTGTAACATATGGGGGCTCGTCAGATCCAAGAACCAGGTGATAGTTGTTTACTTGATTTGTTTGCCTTGATTGTGTAGACAGTTTGTTCCTGGTGTAGGGCATTAAGGAGTAGCTTTGGAATTACCTTTCCTGATAGGCATAAGCAACATCTCCTTTAGGGGAGCTTGTTGGTTTGTTATTTTTGTGCATAAACATGATTCGACATTTTTGTCATGGGTACACGTCCGTGGCTGTCTTGGTGAGTAACAGCTTCGCTGGGGCTTTACTGGGTCATTGGGTGTGTTTAAAACACCTGTCGTGGCATGCATGAAGACTAGGGTGAGACAAGATAGCTCTCCTTTAAGGGCTTATCGTATACTTTAAACAGTAATCTAATTTGTTACAGATATAATTACATTTCCTGTGCTGGTACATTCTCTGTACGAGTACTGCAATGTTTGCCTCTCATTATTGTTTGGGGAATAGAGAAGTTGACTAACAAACGAACGAATAACATTCTGTATCTGTACTGCAATCAACAGAATTGAGTAATGCCATGAGAGGCCTAACTGTGACCAGCGATAATACCAACACCTCCGTTCCTCCGTTCCGCGGGCCCACCACCTACGGGAAACAGCGATGGGGTCGGGTGCGCTGCCAGAAAGGTGAGGGTCTTGACGGACCAGACCCGAGCGACAGAAGCTAGCTTTGGGGACGTGGAACGTCACCTCTCTGGGGGGGAAGGAGCCGGAACTTGTGCGGGAGGTGGAACGTTACCAGTTGGATCTGGTTGGGCTCACCTCAACGCACAGCGTCGGCTCTGGAACCTTACTTCTGGATAGGGGTTGGACTCTATTCTTCTCCGGAGTTGCTCAAGGTGTGAGGCGTCGGGCGTGTGTGGGGATACTCACAAGTCCCCGGTTGGGTGCTTCGTTGTTGGAGTTTACCCCAGTGGACGAGAGGGTCGCCTCCCTACGCCTGCGGGTTATTGGGGGGAAAACTCTGACTGTTGTGTGTGCACCAAACAGCAGTTCATAGTATACAGCCTTCTTGGAGACCCTGGAAAGAGTCCTGTATGGGGCTCCTGAAGGGGACTCTTTAATCTTGCTGGGAGACTTCAACGCACATGTGGGCAATGATGGAGACACTTGGAGGGGAGTGATTGGGAGGAACGGCCCCCTCTGATCTGAACCGGAGTGGTGGTTTGTTACTGGACTTCTGTCAAACACCATGTTCGAACATAAGGATGCTCATAAGTGTACGTGGTAACAGAGCACCCTAGGCAGAAGGTCCATGATCGATTTCATTATCGTATCATCGGACCTGAGGCCGTATGTTTTGGACACTCGGGTAAAGAGAGGGGCGGAGATGTCAACTTATCACCATCTGGTGGTGAGTTGGATCGAGTGGCGGGGGAAGCCTCTGGATAGACCTGGTAAGCCCAAACGTGTAGTTCGGGTGAACTGGGAACGTCTGGAGGAGGCCCAAGTTCAGGAGGCCTTCAACTCACATCTCCGGGGGAGCTTTTCGGGTATTCCTGTGGAGGTTGTGGACATTGAACCAGAGTGGTCGGTGTTCAAAGCCTCTATTGCCAAAGCCGCTGCGGGGAGCTGTGGTCTCAAGGTCCGAGGTTCCTCAAGGGGCGGTAAACCTCGAACCTCCTGGTGGATGGACACCGGTGGTCAGGGAAGCCGTCCGACTGAAGAAGGAGGCCTTCAGGGATTTGTTATCCCGGAGGACTCCCGAGGCAGCTGCAAGGTACCGACAGGCACGAAGGGCAGCAGCCTCAGCCATGGCAGAGGCAAAGCAGCGGGTGTGGGAGAAGTTCGGAGAAGACATGGAAAAGGACTTTCGGGCGGCACCAAAGTTATTCTGGAAAACTGTCCGACACCTCAGAAGGGGGAAGCAGGGAACCATCCAAGCTGTGTACAGTAAGGATGGGACGTTGTTGACCTCAACTGATGGAGTGTTAGGGCGTTGGAAGGAACACTTTGAGGAACTCCTGAACCCGACAACTCCGCCCTCTATGTTAGAGGCAGAGCTGGAATATGACGGGGGATCAACACCAATCTCCCGGGGGGAGGTCACTGAGGTCGTCAAACAACTCCACAGTGGCAAAGCCCCGGGGGTGGATGAGTTCCGCCCAGAAATGCTGAAGGCTCTGGGTGTTGAGGGACTGTCATGGTTGACACGTCTCATCATCGTTGCGTAGAAGTCGGAAACAGTACCGAAGGATAGGCAGACCGGGGTGGTGGTTCCCCTTTTCAAAAAGGGGGATTAGAGGGTGTGTGCCAATTACAGAGGCATCACTCTACTCAGCCTCCCCGGGAAAGTTTACTCTAAGGTACTCGAAAGGAGGGTCAGGCCGATTGTTGAACCTCAGATTGAGGAGAAACAATGCGGATTCCGTCCTGGTCGTGGAACGACGGATCAGCTTTTTACTCTCGCAAGGATCCTGGAGGGGGCCTGGGAGTACGCTTATCCGGTCTACATGTGTTTTGTAGACTTGGAGAAGGCGTATGACCGAGTTCCCAGGGAGTTACTGTGGGAGGTGCTGCGGGAGTATGGGGTGAGGGGGTCTCTACTCAGGGCCATCCAATCTCTGTACTCCCAAAGCGAGAGCTGTGTCCGGGTCCTCGGCAGTAAGTCGGACCCATTTCCGGTGAGTGTTGGCCTCCGCCAGGGCTGCGCTTTGTCACCAATCCTGTTTGTAATATACATGGATCGAATTTCGAGGCGTAGTCGTGGGGGAGGGGGTCTGCAGTTCGGTGGACTAAGGATTGCACCACTGCTTTTTGCAGATGATGTGGTTTTAATGGCTTCATCGGTCTGCGACCTTCAGCACTCACTGGATCGGTTTGCAACTGAGTGTGAAGTGGCTGGGATGAGGATCAGCACCTCCAAATCTGAGGCCATGGTTCTCAGCAGGAAACCGATGGACTGTCCACTCCAAGTAGGGAATTAGTCCTTATCCCAAGTGAAGGAGTTCAAGTATCTTGGGGTCTTGTTCTCAAGTGAGGGAACAATGGAGCGTGAGATGGGCCGGAGAATCGGAGCAGCGGGAGCGGTACTGCAGTCGCTTTACCACACTGTTGTGACGAAAAGAGAGCTGAGCCAGAAGGCAAAGCTCTCTGTCTACCGGGCCATTTTCGTTCCTACCCTCACCTATGGTCATGAAGGATGGGTCATGACCGAAATAACAAGATTGCGGATATAAGCGGCCGAGATGGGTTTTCTCCGCAGGGTGGCTGGTGTCTCCCTTAGAGATAAGGTGAGAAGTTCGGTCATCAGGGAGGGACTCGGAGTTGAGCCGCTCCTCCTTCGCGTCGAAAGAAGCCAGTTGAGGTGGTTCGGGCACCTAGTAAGGATGCCACCTGGGCGCCTCCCGAGGGAGGTGTTCCAGGCATGTCCAGCTGGGAAGAGACCAAGGGGTAGACCTAGGACCAGTTGGAGGGATTATATCTCTTCGCTGGTTGGGAGCGCCTTGGGATCTGGTTGATGTGGCCAGGGAAAAGAAAGTTTGGGGCTCTCTGCTGGAACTGCTACCCCCGCGACCCGACCACGGATAAGCGGGAGAAGATGGATGGATAGAAAACAAGAATACAGTTTAAGTGATTTGTAAAATATCCATAAAGAAAAATCTGTTCACAGTTCTGTTTCATATGGGTGTTGAGAGATGTATCCATAGATCTCTTCATTTTGCTCTCAAAGTGCACCAGATTGATGCTTTTAACTTCAATATTTAAAAAAAAAAAATCTTCCCGGGGGAACATGCCCCCGGACCCCCCTAGAGGAGGTTAGGTCCACGGTGTTTACATGGTTATTTATTAGGGCTGTCAAGTTAAAAAAAAAATAACGCCACTAATTATTTTAACGCGATTAACGCACGTGTATTTTTTGTCCTCGGCCGCCCCGTAGTTTCAGAGTGCATCGAGTTTAAAATACACGTGCTGATGGTGACAGCCCCGCTCCTGCCGTCCGCTTGCGGTAGACCACACTTCCACGCTCACCGGCAGGCACCGACTGGCCATAGGGAGGACCGGGAGGGTGTGTGTATGTGTGGCGCGAGCGAACGAGAGACCTTATGTGTATTGTTGTTGTTAGCATCTGCTGCTAGCTAGCTGCACTAACGGATATAAGGAGCTGTTTCAATGAAAACAGAGGAGCGACATTTCGCCGACAACTGCGCCAAGCACTTGACTTTATGTAGGTACCCAGACAATGGGACATTGTACGAAAAGTCAGCACACTCAGCACGGGTAGTGCGCGCAACATGATCACAGCGTCCAGGCAGCTCCCGTTCGAGCATATGCCTTGAGTTGCACATAGCTCCAACGATGTGTGTGTGATGGATCGTTGGAGCTTTTCCATTTTTTTTTTGCTAGGGGCCCCTTAGTGGCTGCGGGGCCCTAAGCGGCCGCATATGTCACTTAATGGATCGGGCCGGCTCTGGCCCTGACAGTTGACTCACAAAAAAAAGTCTCACTAAAAGAGTTTTTATGTGTAAATGCCCTGCTGTGCTGCGCTGCAGACGGACCTGTTGGAAATTAGGGGTAAGTTTACCAGCACGATGAATTAATGAACTAGTTGTGGTTTGAGATCTTTGCCAAATGTGTCCCTGAGGTTTATGTCTTTCCATTATATGATCCTTCTGAGAATGAGGTGAATGAAATGTACTTTTATCGTTTTTTTTAATATATCAGTCTTGTATAAATATCTAATGATGGTTATTTAGCCTTTTTAATTGCAGATGTTATACATGCAACTAAAGACTACTGTCTGCCTTTTGCAAAGAAACAAAAAATAGACAGTAAATATATATTGTCCTTGTTATTTTACATGTGACATGTTGTTACGGCTGGAATACAAATGGAACACACCCTTTGTGTCAGGGCGGGCTATTTAAAATGCCAGTGCCCTGCCCAGTGCCCACTGGCTTGATGCTGCTAACATTGCTCGATTGCTAACAACACTTCTAAATCAACTTGTTGCTAATGTTGGGTTTCAACTAGATGCTACATGTATACACTGACGTCCTGTTTGACTTTGGTGCAGCAGTCATTAGACAATAATTCCATCATTTGTGCTGTTTGCTGCCTGAAATGAACATCTCCACTGCAATGTCCTTCTTTAGCTGTGGTCCTAAACGCCATTTAACACCGGAAGCAGTTTTCCGTCAGCTGCCTGTGGGACAATGGAAACTACTCCCAAAGATGTTGTACTGCTGCTTCACGTTACCAAAGTAAGCCCTGCCTTTGTTAACATGCTCAGTGAAGTCTTTGCTGCTGTTTCTCTGCTTGGTTGATTTATGAGTTATGAAACTGCTGGGTTTTGTGTTGTTACCCTGCAAGTGTGTGAGCAGCATGCTACTTTGATATACCTCTGGGCCTACATTTGATGCTCGGGTTGTAGTTTTTCTTTTTGTTTGGCACAGTCAATTACAATGCTTTTTAGATCTTTAGTTGAGCATGATATTGTGTATTGGCTCAAGAAAGTCAAACATGTTTATTCTTACTAAATCCTCATGGTAATCTCACTTAAAAGGTAATCTCGTCTACATTTTCTCCATAGTAAACTGCAGTACTTCTAGTCAATAGGTTAAAATGACCGCTTTCTTTAGGGTTTCATACTATTACGGCTAACCTCCTGTGCTGTGGTTTATGCATCACTCCCTCTTATCCATGTATTGTTTTTATTTCATAAACTGACATTCTATAATCATGCCATTCATTTTTTTTGCAAATTTATAATGCACTGCCTGTCTTAATCTGCTGCTGCTGCTGCTGCTGCTGCTGCTGCTGCCGCTGCTGCTGCTGTACATCAGGATTGTTAGTAGATTAACTCATTTTGGTTCACTAGAAAGTACTTTCCCTTCATGGTCTATTGTGCCCATTGGGAAATTAGCACAGAGCAGCAGGTGCTTGTGGCTACATTTAAATAAACTTCACATAATGGCAGGTGTTAGGGAAATATTTGTCTCTGCTCTGCTGGTCTATGGTTGTGAAGTAAAGCAGCATCAAGATGCCAAATAGCAGTTCTGTAAAACTTAGTTTGAACATGATCCATTTGCTGAACGTGTGTTTGCTGAATGAATTCGCATTTCCTTAAACATTTGTGTCATTAATTGCGCAAGGGTTGCGCAATGTCTTGTTTTTTTAAGGCCTGTGTGTGGTCAAAAAGGTAGAACTGACACTTCAATATCTGTTTATTTATTATCATCTCATGCTGCAATATTCAACAATGTTATCGCATATTTTCCTAGTATCTTATAACTCTATACAATAGCTGTGTGATATGCTGAAAAACAGACACTGATATGCTAATTTATTTTATTTCACTGGGGACTAAAGTGTCAGCTTGATGCCCAGACTGTAATGGTCTTGGGTATTGCTGTGAAAAAGATAATTTACATTGTATAGTCTTTAGTTTATGGGAGTCTTTTCCTTTGTCTAAGCCATATTGAAACATACTGTATGTGAGATTTATAGCTGGAGTCTCCAAGTAACAAATGGTAATGATGTCACTTGGCAAGTATAATAAATCCACTATACGTTTAGCAGCTTTAGTCAGGTCTATTCCCTGTCCACAAGGAGCTCTTAATTACTGCTGATAGGGTCATAAGGGGCATCCTCTCTTCCAAGAAAAACATTGAAACTATGGACAGATTTTCAAAACTTTTCCTAAATAGTCCAGAGCAATAATTTCCCAATATATACATATCAACATGTTTCCCATCTTGCTGTACATCATAGATATTAATCATAGGATTACAGTGTTTTGAACCAGTCAGACAAGTTTAATGATAATATTCAACTTGTTTAGTGTAACACTGACACAACTCTGAATAGTTTTTGACGTGTTACGAATTGTAATGTGGGATTACAACATTTCTCTCTTCTGGCCTGAATGTGAAACATCCGTGTGGACCACACGGTAAGTCTCTCCCTCGGGCCAATTTTAGCTCTGCAATGTTGTCAAATTGAGATGCCCATTTGATATCACTATGATGACAAGGAATGCTTGCAATGCCACTCCTGTTATTTTTACAGAGTTCAACTGGATCACACATTGTGGGGAACAAAGCAGCACAGATATTTTGTCAGATTTTTAAACGGTGGTAAAGTATTATTAATCTACTCTCTGTATACAGTTTAGCTAATTGCTTGACATTTCTTTTCAATATTAAGTCCCCTGATTTTAAGCTGTCTAATATTTCAACTGTAGAGGTGTTTGTTATGATAATTATGTTGCTATCTAAGCCCACCATCTGCCAGTCCCTTTTACATTTCTGGAAAATTGACTGAACTTTCAAACACCAACATGGTTGGTTTAATAATTTTTCTCCTCTCCCTGCCATACACTGAATCAGGGCTAAAACAAAAAGGAAAATGAAAGCTGTGAGAGAACGGAAGACCTCTAATAGGAGTTGCAGAGGGAGGATCAACAAGGTTTACTATAGAGCCAGTAAGCTATTTTGGGACCTGCATTTCAAAGGTAAAAATACCTCCCTAGACACTATTATAAACTAGGACACCATTGCTCTAAAACAATGATTTAAGAAAAGACATGGAGTTAAAAATGTAGCATCCGGTTGAAATTGACAGTTAAACATTCATAGGATGATCAGTAAAATAATAATTTTTGAAATGTAACAAATAAACCTCTGAATACTTAAATCCATCAAAGCAATGCCATTAGGAATAGACCTCTCAAAAGGAATTATTTTATTATCGGCAGATTTTCTTTTTTTTAATCAATTAATTGTTTGGTTTTGAAATGTCATAAAATATTGAAAAATATCCATCCAAGTTTCTCAGTTTTTCTTAAAATCCAGTTTCTGATGTCTTTTTTCAGTAAGAAAACAAAAGATATTTAGTTGAATACATACAGGAAATATCTATTTAACGGACTGAAATTGGCATTTAAAAAATACTGAAAAAAAATAATGAATCCATTATCCAAATGATTGGCCATTGGGAATTTCTTGACTTATCAGTTCTACAATCCAAATCTATAAACGGATCAGTGAAGGCCCAGGGGTTTCCCCATGTGTTTTATAGGAATCAAATGTGAAATATACTGATATCGTCAGTGTTGTGCTCTATCACAGTCAGAAGAACTGGGGAATAGAAATATGAACTTTGGAGGTTGGCCCCCACTGTATGTGAACAGCTCTCACCTTTCTAATCTTCAAGAAAAACACAGCCAACAGGCTCTTCATTTACATTCAAAACAGACTCCTTTGTTTGCAATTAACTTTTGACTTGTGAACGTTTGACACAGTGTGTCATTTGGCCTTGTTCAAAGCACTTAGCTTTGGCTCCCCTCCTCATTACGTGGACTTGAAAACATTTGTTGACTCTCAGAATCCACAGCTTGTTGTCAGATTCATTTAGATCTATAAACCCCTCTGAGGGTTGTGTCTCCAATGGCCTAGCATGATGTCTGGCTGCGTTACCAGATGTTGAAAAGTCAAATTTGGGGCCTGCCGCTACCTCTCCTCTCTTTCTGCAACTTCTTGGCCCGCTTTCATTAAATACTTCACTTCTCACAAACTAGCCTGAGCCAGTGAATGTGTTCACAAAGGATTGAAGGCACTGTTGCATACGTTTTGCATTGTGAACTTTTTCTGTCACAACAAAAGTGGTTGACAGAAAAAAACATGCTACTGTCTGCTTGCAACTGCAACGAAGAGCAAGTGATGATGAGAAAAGCTGAATCGGTTTGAAACAAGACCTCATACAGATATAAGCATAAACAGAAACGTTGTGTTTTGATGCTTTATAATTAGGATATTCAGCTTTACAGTATGTATCTTGCTGTTCAGTTTTATTAAGGATCTATTACAATTTAGCAGCATATAAATGAACTTTAAATGTATTTTGTAAGGCCTTCTTATTTGAGGGCATAATGTTATCGGCAGCATAAACAGCGGCGGTGTCTGTGGAAGATGGTAATCACAGTGATGCTAATACAAAATGAGCTCTATACCACCATAATTAACTGACATCATGAATAAGTTCATCATCTTTAAATCTGACATGTGTCACCATAATCCATTGCTTTAAAAGCCGTCTTGAACTTAGGACAGCATCAATACAAAATGTAAAGAGGTTATTTTTATACAGAAACAAAATAAAGAAGCTGCATCTCATCAAGCATTAAGGAAGATGCCAAAGAACATTTCCACAGCTTTCTGGAGATTACTGTCGTCAAACAAGAGGCATGAGGGTTGAATACAAAAATTGACCAAGAGAAAATGTAAGTCGGTAAAGAGGACTGAGGGTATGCCTGACTGGGGGTTCAGATTGAAAACAGCTGCATGCATGTTGTTTAAGGTTTACATTATATAAGATCCAGGAGGGGCCGTTTCTTAATAATAAATCCGAGTTTTAAGACTGACCAGAGACAAAATCAATACACAGCAGTTTGTGTGGAACTGCATTTCACACCTTTTGGAAGTAATCAGGTCAAATTCGTTTTGTTTTTTTGTTCTCTGATGATCAGGTAAACAGTTGAATTTCCGGTAAAATCCAATGTGAACTTGCACCTACAGTATATGATCTACATAGGCCCTTGTGTTGTAGTAATGTCTTTACAGACAGAGAATACATTTTTTGCCGGATTGACCTAATTAAATGGAACAATGAAACAAAACCTGAAAACAAAGACAAAGAACCAGAGGTAGAAATAATAAAGTTCACATTAAGGCAAAACAGCCAGAATGTGTTAGACCAATTTCAGACTGTCAAACATGCAAACATTGAACCCTTTTAGAAAACAGTCCAAATGAAGCTTAATTTTTCCTGTCCTTTTTCTCCCCAAAACGAGCTAAATACATCTCTGCAGCAACTATACGACCACTTTAACTGATGGACTGAAGTTGTCTCTTGTTTGTCGTTCCTTTCGGTTCACAGTGTGATTGTCTGATCTTGTTCCTTTAGTTAACTTCTTCACCAGCGCCCTCTCCACTCATTAGCAGCAACTGTCTTTTGTATTTTAAATGATTTGTAGCAGAACCATTCCAATATCATTTAAATGATACAAAGACAGTGTTTTTACAATATCTTAAAACATTCCCCCATCTTTCGTTCTGTATATTTTTCTCTTCAGGTGAAATAGTTGTTATGATCATCAGTATAGCAGTATGTCAAGTTCTCACACATTTTACACATTGTAAAACAAGCAGACAGTATTGTTCATATCACTTCTTTAAACTAGGGTGCATTTACAACAGAATAATATGATGTTCTGCCATTTTGTATCAAAGATTCAAAGTTTGTGTTAAAAAAGCTCAACAAATTCTCAGAAACACTATTAAAGCAGCAGACAATCAGGAACTGGGCCTAATTTCCAGTTTAGCATCAAGGTCTGTGAAGTCTCTGTTCTAGGGAGTGTCAGAAGATCAAAAGCAGGAGGAATTACAGTCAGGAAATCCCAATTATATATCCTATAATAAATTGCAGTCATTAGCGCGCAGGTTGAGTCAGTGGCGGCTTGTGATTGGCCAAGCCTACTCGTTAGGTTATGTCCAGCCAATCGGGTCGCTTGTGGGGTTTGCAGGTGTGAACGTCCACCAAGTCCTCGCAGTCTTGGCACTCCACAGCGCAGCACCACTTGAACTTACACTCGCACTTGGTGACCCGTTTGACTCGCATGGTGTCGTAGCCCCGCCCACAGCACATGACCTCACAGCCGTCTGTGCCTCTCGAGGACTTGTTACACACTCTGCCTGCTGTGCCCAAGGACCCTGTAAGAAAATGCATATACTTTTTTAAATGCTTGCAAACCACAAATGTGGTTCAGAACAATGTTGGTCAGTATAGATTATGCCCCTTATTAGCCCACCATACATTGTAAAAACCTTTTTCGGGGCTGACATTTTTATTTTATTTTATACCATATCATATATCCAACCTGATCTCACCAGAATGCGTGACTCCACCACGACTCCTTAACACCACAATGCGTGGTGGAGTCACGAACTTTGTTACATTTGCGTGTCGGCACCACGCAAACAACCCCAATGTAAAGTGAATGAGGCTCCTTTGTCGTGGTGCACACATGCATTTCTACCACATCCTGCAGTGAGCTTTTATTCTATACAACGTTTTTTAAATCTACTTTATAGCGTGTAGTAACTCACGGGAGGCTTCTTTTATTTTATTTGTATTCATAATAATTTTTATTTTTCGTCAGAATGTAAAATTACATTAGTTACGAATTTGTGTTCTCAAAAAACAGTGCATTGTGTGTAATGCAACTGTGATTTTTATTACATTAGTTGTTTTTAAGGAAGGCCAGAGCTTCAGCTGTGTCAAATAGATTGTTCCCTTCAGTTAACGTTATTTAAAAGATAATGATCATGTCCTCTGTATTGTATTACGAGCGTCCATTCCCATTGGATAACGGAGAATTTTACACCCGGAAGTAAGTAGCCTATTCTCCTTACTGTCGATTGATTTTACAGTGATATCTGCACTACTCATCGACTAAAAAACACCAAATTGTCCTTGTTAATTATACAACATTGATTGGTTTGAATTGTGTGCAATGCTTTTGTATTTTCCCCCTTCGATTCGGAGAAACAAATATTTTTGCGGCGTTTTAGGATAGCCGAAGACACTACACTACCCAGAATCCTCAGCTATCGTTTGGAACTACACCATGTGCTTAGCTTGACAAACCCCGTGATCAGTCCTCAACCTCTGTGATTGGATGCGCGACTCTTACACACAGAGCGTCCAAAAGGACTTTGAAATGGAATGAAACCCATCGACGGCACACTATTCAAAACAGGAATCGAACGTGTCCTACCCCCCCCCCCCCCCCCCCCCCTTAGGTCACAGGCTCCTCCAACAGTGCTAAGCAATAAAACAGATACACAGAAAAAATAGTGCAATAAGAGTCTATAAAGTGATTGGAATATGATATATTAGATAAATAATTTCTAAGTAGCAGCCAGATGAATGTTATTTCTAAGTTCAGGTGTTTAATAGTCTTCTGGCCTGTGGGATGAAGCTGTCTCTGTGTCTGGTGGTTTTAGTCCGGATGCTGTGGTACCGCCTGCCAGACTGCAGCAGACAGAACCGTTTGTGGCTGGGGTGATGGTGGTCTTTTATAATCCTGAGGGCTTTCTTTAAGGTTAACCTGGTATTTTTACTCCACTACATTTATTTTAGTTACTTTACAGATTTGGATTAATGATGTGAAATATAAACAAGCCTTAAATCAGACTTTAGTTACACCTGAATGAAATTCAGTGAAGGTGATTGTCAAGTGCCAACAATCAGGAGAGATATTTGATAGTTGGTGCTTGAGAAGACTAAATATTTATCTGCAGATCCGTTTAAAGCATATTCATTACTCGTTATTCTCTAATAGTTCATTAAAGACTGTATATAATTGCTATTTTGCACATCCCTTTCAAGATTTAAAGATTTTCTAAGGTTTATTGACATATCATATACACAATAGCGTAATTATGCAATGAATGACAAACTTAGGTCACAGGTTCATCAACAGTGCATTACAAGACATCTATCAATGTGTGTACCTCCACCATTACACTGTCGTATTCTGCACATTTCTTTAAATAAAGCCTTATTAGTTTGCACATCCTCCTATCAGGCACTAAACTGTTTTACTCTAGATATCATTTGAGTATCTTCTTGATATTTTCTATTCTATATTTATATAATTGACCTTCTACTTTCCCACTATTTTGTATGTACTCTTAATATTTGAATGTTTTCATAAAATATAACACATTCAAAAGTGCGTTACAAAAATGAAAGACATTAAGAAAAAGGCATTTTAAACAGTCATTAAAAAGCAACACAATCTTCCTGCATTGCAATTACTCTAAACGTGTAATAACGTGCTTTAACCAGTAGGTGGTTTGGGTTAAAAGCATAGGTTAAAAGGCTGTCAAGTTTACAGTGTTAACAAAATAAAATATACTGCTGTTTCCGGTTTAGTTTACGACGAATATTATTTTGTTATTGTTTTGATATTTGTAACACAAAAGCGATGGAAAAAATCCATAGCAACCAAAAAAAGATGGTCTTAACATGACCCAGTCGTCTAGTAGTTAATAAAAAACAATAATATCAAAACAAAATATTACTACTAACTTTATTGTGAAATTAAAACGGAACGGTAAAAGAATAGTTTCCGGTCTATGCTGATGCCCGATCTCTGTAGATAAATAAAGAACTAAGACAGATGTGTAATATTTAATGCAACCAAACCATTTATTACAATGCATTCATGTGATGACTATCAAAGAGTAAAGCAAGCACTGCTGAATAAAGTATGATTTTCTCTTTTACGAAACGTTTTTTTTCATATGGAATGCAGTTGGAGGTCAACCAATCAAAGAGCTTGAGGGCTGATCACGGGGTTCATGGTGTAGTCCCAAACGATAGCTGAGGATTCTGGGTAGTGTAGTGTCTTCTGCCGTCCAAAAACTCCGAAAAAATATTTGTTTCTCCGAATCGAAGGGGGAAAATACAAAAGCATTGTACACAATTCAAACCAATCAATGTTGTGTAATTAACAAGGACAATTTGGTGTTTTTTAGTCGATGAGTAGTGCAGATATCACTGTAAAATCAATCGACAGTAAGGAGAATACTTACTTCCGGGTGTAAAATTCTCCGTTATCCAATGGGAATGGACGCTCGTAATACAAGACATGATAATTATCTTTTAAATAACGTTAACTAAAGGGAACAATCTATTTGACACAGCTGAAGCTTTGGCCTTCCTTAAAAACAAACTAATTTAATAAAAATCACAGTTGCATTACACACAATGCACTGTTTTTTGAGAACACAAATTTGTAACTAATGTAATTTTTACATTCTGACGAAAAATAAAAATAATTATGAATACAAATAAAATAAAAGAAGCCTCCCGTGAGTTACTACACGCTATAAAGTAGATTTAAAAAACGTTGTATAGAATAAAAGCTCACTGCGGGACGTTGTAGAAATGCGTGTGTGCACCACGACAAAGGAGCCTCATTCACTTTACATTGGGGTTGTTTGCGTGGTGCCGACACGCAAATGTAACAAAGTTCGTGACTCCACCACGCATTGTGGTGTTAAGGAGTCGTGGTGGAGTCACGCATTCTGGTGAGATCAGGTTGCATATATCAATTTAAAAATGAGTACATTTAAAAAAAAAATGTTTTTAAAAAAGACATGCTTATTTAGTGCTTAAAAAACTGCTTAAAAGTAGGGTAGGTAATTTTGGAGAAACCAGCTCGAGCGCGCTAGAATTTGAAAATACACAACCGGAACAAATCTGCCCCTCCTCCAACACACACGAACGCGCACATGACCAATGAGGGCACGAGATAAGTTTGTGCACAGATGGAAGGCTGACAGGCAGGTAGGCCATCCAGTTATTTTAGCCGGACCGGATGAATTTTTTTAATGTATTTATTGTCAAAGCATTTAATGCTATCGGGATGTTAAGAGCATTCCATGGGATATAACAAAAAGTGTTTCTGAAGTGAATTACCTACCCTACCGTTAATAACCGTGTGCTGCTAGGTTCAGTACTACGGTTTGTGTGGTGTCTAGACAGTTGTGTTAAGTTAATTTATTTAGTTCAGTCCTTTTTGTCTTTTGCCTTGTCTTGTGATTTCCTGTTTTATTTTGTAGTAACCTTTCCCTCTCGTTTCAGAGCATTCCTGCCCTGGTGTGTTTTTCCCGCCAGTGTGATTGTCAGCCCTTCCCTTAATTGTTTCCACCTGTGTCCCCTTACCTAGTGTGTATATATAGTCTGCGTCTCCCTTTGTCTTGTGTCAGTTTGTCTTGTCAAGCCTGCCAGTCATCCCTTGATCGTGTGAAGTATATTTTTGATAGTCCATGTAGATGTTTTTTGGTTTAGAGTTTTTGATCCTCCAAATGAGCGTTTTGTGTTTGACCTTAATTAAAATACCTTGTTAATTCTGATCTGTTTCTGGTGTTGTGCGTTTGGATTCTGAGCCTCGTGACATTCTTAACAGTACGAACTGACCAAAGAATGGACCCAGCCGACCCAGACAGGTTCAGAGCAGCTCTGCGCTCACAAGGCACGCTTTTGTCTCAGCATGACGATCAGCTGAAATCAATTGACCAGGGAGTGAGAGAATTGAGTGGTCGTCAAGAAAGCTTCCAAACATCTGTGAACAGCCAAGTAAACCACCTGGCAGATCAGCTTGTACGTGTCCTTGCCCACCTGGAAGCTGGATCTCAAACTGTTTCCGCAGCTGCACCCCTGCCTGAGGCTGTGAATCCTGTGATCCAAGGACCTACTCCTTCTTCATGCTCTCGTCTCGCATCTCCAGAGAAATTCTCCGGTGACTGTCGTCCTTTTTTAGTCCAATGCGACCTGCATTATCAACATCAGCCTTCTGCTTTTCCAACAGACCAGTCTATGATAGCTTTCATGATAACACACTTGACTGGTAGAGCAGCAGCGTGGGCTACAGCAGAATGGGCTAGAGACTCTCCCCTTTGCAGATCACTTGGACTGTTTACTGATTCCATTAAAAAGATTTTTGATCGTACAGCACCAGGGAGAGAAGCGGCTAAAGCTCTAGTTCAACTCAAGCAAAGAAATTAAAGAGTGTCTGATTATGCCATAGAGTTTAGGACAATAGCAGCAGACAGTGGCTGGAATGATCTGGCCTTGCTGGACGCCTTTGTAAATGGACTTTCAGGCCTTGTCAAAGATCACTTAGTTCCATTAGATCTTCCAGAAGATTTAGACTCTGTGATTGCTCTGGCTATACGAATAGATAATAGGCTCTGGGATAGACAAAAAGAAAGAGAACATCCTGCAGTTCGTTCACCAAGCTCCAGGGGGCCTCCTCGTGGCATCCGGATGGGGGAGGATTCGTTTCCAGGGGTCTGGATCAAGCCTCCTTTGACAACGCCATCCACCACATTAGAGGAACCCATGTAACTTGGCCGAGCAAGACTTTCACTGGAGGAGCGGGAACGGCGCCTCCGCCAGGGCCTGTGTTTCTACTGCGGGCATCGTGGACATCTGATGGCCGCTTGCTCACTAAAAGACGGGGCTCCCCAGGCAAGAGGAGGGCGCTGGTGAGCCGACTAACTTCTGACTACTCTCCTCGTACGCTGACTCCTATCCAAGTAAAATTAGGTAAGCAAACCTTAACACAGAATGTTCTCATTGATTCAGGAGCAGACGAAAGTTTTATGGACTGGAATTTTGCCAAAAGCTTGAACATTGTCACCATGCCCTTAGCTCAACCTTTAAATGCCAGCGCCCTTGATGGAAGATTATTGTTTCAAGTCACTCACCACACAGAACCCGTCCAGGTTATCATAAATCACAACCACACAGAATTCATGACATTCCATTTATTCGACTCCGCACAACACCCTATGATTTTAGGCTTCCCATGGTTGAAAAGACATAACCCTCACATTGACTGGCGTTCTGGTAGGGTGAAAGGGTGGGGAAGAGAATGTAATCATACATGTTTGGATTCACCAGGAGAAGTTGAAGAGTTGTCTGTAGTAAGGGTTACTTCAGGTAGTGAGGTGGAGACGAAGGAAGTAACTCATGACCATGCCTCTGACTTACCAGACCTGCCCAATGTTCCCTCCTGTTACCACAACCTGAGGGAGGTTTTCAGTAAGACTCGGGCCTCTACGTTGCCTCCTCATCGACCTTATGACTGTGCAATTGACTTACTACCGGGTGCCCCCATTCCCAAGGGACGTCTATACTCAATTTCTGGTCCTGAAAGACAATCTATGACGGATTACATTGACTCATCTCTGAAGGCGGGCCTCATTCGTCCATCGCCATCTCCTGCTGGCGCCGGATTTTTCTTCGTGGGTAAAAAAGACGGATCCCTCCGACCCTGCATAGACTACTCTCCCCTGAATGATATAACGGTAAAAAACAGGTACCCTCTCCCCCTCATTTCCACTGCTTTTGAACTGTTAAAAGGAGCTAAGATCTTCACTAAACTTGACTTGAGGAATGCCTATCACTTGGTCAGGATAAGGTAGGGGGACGAATGGAAGACTGGATTCAATACCCCCAGTGGCCACTATGAATACTTAGTAATGCCATTTGGGCCAACTAATGCTCCTGCTGTATTTCAGGCTCTTGTGAATGACGTGCTCAGACAATATTTGAATCATTTTGTGTTTGTCTACCTGGATGATATATTGATATTCTCTCCTGATGAAGAGTCCCATGTTCAGCATGTCCGCCAGGTCCTCCAAGGCCTTCTGGAAAACCAACTATTCGTGAGGGCTGAGAAATGTGAATTTCACAAGACCTCTGTCTCATTCCTGGGCTTCATCATTGCTCCGGACCAGGTCAAGATGGATCCAAGCAAGGTCAGTGCTGTCGCAAATTGGCCCACACCCACCAACAGGAAGAAGGTACAGCAATTTCTCGGTTTTGCTAACTTCTACAGACGTTTCATAAGACATTTTAGCTCCATAGCTGCACCTCTCCACTCACTCACCTCAACCCATGTTCAGTTGTTGTGGACTCTACAGGCCGACAAAGCTTTCCAGGAATTGAAAAGACGGTTTACCTCTGCTCCTGTTCTCATCACTCCTGATTCACTACGGCAGTTTGTGGTAGAGGTGGATGCTTCCAATGATGGAGTTGGGGCTGTGTTGTCACAACGTTCAGCCAAGGACAGCAAACTTCACCCATGTGCATTTCTGTCACGTAAGTTAACACCTGCTGAACGCAACTATGATGTAGGCAACAGAGAACTTTTGGCAGTCAAAACAGCGCTTGAGGAATGGAGACACTTTCTGGAGGGGTCAGAGCAACCATTCATAGTCTGGACGGATCATAAAAATCTTGAGTACCTCCGAAAAGCTAAGAGACTGAACTCACGTCAGGCAAGATGGGCTTTGTTCTTCACTCGTTTTAACTTTTCCTTGTCATTTAGACCCGGTTCACAAAATGTCAAGCCAGATGCACTTTCTCGTGTTTTTGATCCTGAACCCTCGGCAAAGGAACCAAAGCTCATCCTTCCACTAAACTGTGTGGTTGGAGCGGTAACTTGGCCAATAGAAACAGAGGTGAAACGAGCCAACGGTGAGAGCCCGACACCTAGGGGTTGCCCCCCAAATAGGTTGTTTGTTCCTCAAACTGTGCATCCTAAGGTCATTCAATGGGCTCACACCTCGCTGCTCACCTGCCATCCTGGGGTAAAAAAAAAACATGTACGTCATCAAGCAACGGTTCTGGTGGACATCTATGGAGAAGGATGTCAAGGAGTATGTGGCCGCCTGCACCATCTGCGCCAGGAATAAGACCTCTTCCAGGCCCCAGATGGGTCTGCTCAGGCCGTTGCCTATCCCCAGTCGGCCCTGGTCCGACATCTCAGTGGATTTTGTCACCGGACTGCCAGAATCCAAAGGTAACACCACCGTCCTCACGGTGGTGGATAGATTCTCTAAAATGACACATTTTATTGCTTTGCCTAAACTGCCATCAGCCAAAGAAACGGCTGAAGTGTTGTTGCACCATGTTTGTCGTCTCCACGGTTTTCCCAGGGACATTGTGTCGGACCGGGGTCCTCAGTTTGTCTCCCGTTTCTGGAGGGAGTTTTGCAGCCTCATCGGGGCCTCTGTCAGCCTCTCTTCCGGCTACCATCCCCAATCAAATGGACAAACGGAGAGACTGAATCAAGAACTGGAAACCTGCCTCCGGTGCCTGGTGTCCCAAAACCCAGCTTCTTGGAGTAAACACCTCACGTGGGTAGAATACGCCCACAACTCATTGCCTACCTCTGCCACCGGATTGACCCCGTTCCAGTGCGTCTACGGTTACCAACCTCCCATGTTCTCCGAGACAGAGAAAGAAATCATGGTTCCCTCGGCACACGCATTGGTCAGGCGCTGTCATGGCATTTGGGCTTCAGCACGTCGGGTCCTCCTTAGGACTTCGGCCCGCATGAAAAAAGCGGCAGATCGGCATCGCCGTCCTGCACCTGTGTACAGACCGGGTCAGAAAGTGTGGCTATCCACCAGAGACTTGCCCCTGAACGTAGTCTCTAGGAAGCTGGCACCAAGATTTGTAGGCCCATTCACTGTGGCAAAGTGTATTAACCCTGTGTCTGTTCGTTTGCGCCTGCCTAGATCACTCAGAGTCCATCCAACATTCCACGTAAGCAAACTCAAGCCGGTCAAGGAAAGCAAAATGGTTCTCGCTTCCAAGCCCCCCCCTCCTCCCAGGATCATTGATGGAGGTCTGGTCTACACTGTCAAGCGTCTGCTGAAGGTCAGAAAACGAGGAAGGGGTCAGCAGTTTTTAGTGGACTGGGAGGGTTATGGACCGGAAGAGCGGGAATGGATCCCATCTAGCTTCATAGTGGACCAAAACCTGATAAAGGATTTTTACAAAAGCCATCCTGAACTCGCTGGGCCGTCCGGAGCCGTCCGTAAAGGAGGGGGTACTGTGGTGTCTAGACAGTTGTGTTAAGTTAATTTATTTAGTTCAGTCCTTTTTGTCTTTTGCCTTGTCTTGTGATTTCCTGTTTTATTTTGTAGTAACCTTTCCCTCTCGTTTCAGAACATTCCTGCCCTGGTGTGTTTTTCCCGCCAGTGTGATTGTCAGCCCCTCCCTTAATTGTTGCCACCTGTGTCCCATTACCTAGTGTGTATATATAGTCTGCGTCTCCCTTTGTCTTGTGTCAGTTCGTCTTGTCTCGTCAAGCCTGCCAGTCATCCCTTGATCGTGTGAAGTATATTTTTGATAGTCCATGTAGATGTTTTTTGGTTTAGAGTTTTTGATCCTCCAAGTGAGCGTTTTGTGTTTGACCTTAATTAAAAGACCTTGTTAATTCTGATCTGTTTCTGGTGTTGTGCGTTTGGGTCCTGAGCCTCGTGACATTCTTAACAGTTTGATTATGTGAGCTTTTTGCTGAATACTGATTGATGGCACTGCCATAATAAAGTTGGAAATAAGGTTTATGAATGTGTGGTTATCCTTTATATAATTGTATATCTTTAGTATTGTAGTCATGAGACAACACTTTGATCCAACAGTGAAACTATGTTTCTTCTTGTATTTACTATTTATTACTTGCACTATATTTTTCTGTTTATCTGTGTTTTGTGTTGCACTGTTGGAGAAGCCTTGTCACAAGATTTTCATCGACATAACTACGCTATGTTCGTTTGACAAATAAAGAACCTTGAACATTGAAGATTTTAAATAACACTTTCAAGTGTTGCAGGTTTTGAGGTTAACATATCAGCCTGAATTCAGTCAGTTTAAAATCACACGCATTTCTATTTTATACAAATATATGCTCATCTTTCATTTTATAGACCAAACTATTAATTGATGTGTGTAAAATATTATGCAGATTCATCAATAAGGAAAATAATCTTTAGTTACAATTACAATTTGAGCCAATGATACAAATGTGTGCAGCTTTAAAGGCATTAGAAACCTCTTTTTGAAGTGTAAACAATATGTATCTTTTATATTGCACATACAGTAATTCTAGTCACTCTTCTTCTCTTTCATGGGTTATTATCAGATCAACTTTGAGTTGCTAATGTTGGCAGGTGACCACCTCTCAACACTCTATTTGTCCTAAACAAAACATTATGATTCCCACACTGTTCTGCAAAGTATTGGCTTACAGGCAGACACGCTGACAGAATAGTCTCACAAACACAAAGGTGTCCATGTACTCGGGTGTAAAATGTAAGCCTAGGATCAGATGCCAAATCTAATAACAGAGTCTCCCTGAAGTAAAGGAAAAAAGATAAGAGGAGATATTCCCCTCAGGCTCTGGGGAGTGGAGCCTAATACTGACCAAAAGAAGGATTTGAAAAATAACCCTGCATGTATCCTAAGGCTATGAATTCCTATACAATGGAGATTAGTAAGAAGGAGGGTCATAAGCTTCTTTTAAGATCACCTTTTAACAAGGAAAGAGGGCACTTCCTTTGAGTGAACACACCTACATTACTCTTTGGTTGTCAAGCTGCAAACAAACCAACAGCAGGGAGGAGCGGGAGAATCTGGAAGTACCATATGCACAACGCTATCTTACCTAACCTATTAACAGTAAGCTAGTGAACTCCTTCACGCTCTGTTGAAGGGGAGTGGAGGAGAGACACAGTGCTTAACAAGGTAAAGCAAACTCTGAGAATTAAAGGAGATGTTAAAGGTCAAATCATTGAACGTTAAGCTGAGAAGTTTGTTTTAGCTGATACCGATTCATTTAAATATGCCAGGATCCCCCTTAGGTATGATCCTTAGGTGGAATTTGGTGATATTGGCTTATTGCACATTCGTATTGGCATGTATATATTTGCGGAAAAAGGGAAAAATCAATCATTTTAGAAATGGTGAAATAACAGTTTTTCCTCCAGAGAGCACTGACAAGTTTTTTTTTTTTACTTAAAAGTGGGGTAGGTAATTTTGGAGAAACCAGCTCGAGTGCGATAGAATTTGAAAATACACAGCCGGAAAAAATCTGCCACTTCTTTACAGAGCCCCTCCTCCAACACACAGGAACACACACATGACCAATGAGGGCACGAGATAAGTTTGTGCACAGATGGAAGGCTGACAGGCAGGTAGGCCATCCAGTTATTTTAGCCGGGCCGGCTCAGATGATTGGTTGTGCTTTTTACAGTGCTACGGCTTCCACAGATGACATGTTTTATGGATTTTTTGTCAAAGCACTTAAGATATTCATTGCTATCGGGATGTTAAGAGCATTCCATGGAATATAACAAAAAGTGTATCTCGAGCCGGTTTCTCAAACTTACCTACCCCACCTTTAAGCATGGTTACAAATGAAGGAATGCAGGGGAAGATATGTCTGACTCTTTAAAAGTAATGTTGATTTAAAAAGTGAGACTGAGCTATAAATGTGTCTATATACATTTACAGACTACATCATATATTATTTTTGACCCTCTATCTGCAAGTATCACTTTGCAAAGAGCTCCTCATTAGTCCCCCCTTTTCACCTAAACAACCATAGTCTCAACCTACTTCTTCATTCACTTCTTCACTCACCTGCGGGGCGGTCCGTGAGACAGTAATCTGGTGAGTTCTCGACGTAAACCAACTCATTCTTGGTGCTTCCCTTGAAGTCCTTGTCAGCCACCATGAAGCCCGTCCCGTCCTGGTTCATGGTCACCTCGATGGCTGTGTTGTACTTCTTGCGCAGGTAGTCCCCAGTTCGCCTGAAGTCAGCCATGGCCAGCCAGCAGGTCCTCAGAGAACAGGAGCCACTGACCCCGTGACACTTGCACTCCAGCTTCATAAAGCGCTTCACTGCCTGGAGCAGAGGTCAGAGGTGACAGGGTGTTAATCCTAAAATGCTGCCGGTGGCCTGATGAAGGTGTGATCAGTCCTGCGTCACTGTGACTGGAGTTTAATTTAAATGAAGTTCCTTCAGAGATCTGATGAAATACCTGTCTTGTCTGGGTTTAACTAAAACTTCTGATAAAGCTATTCACACTTTATGCTGTTGGGATATTTGATCTCACTTTGTTGCCCTTGCCATTGCCTGTACAAAACCCCAGATCATTATACTCTTGTTCTATTAAATGTCAGATCTTTAACTTTAAGATTACACTCAAAATCTTTGTAGGACTACGTAAATTAAAAGTTCCCTAATGGTGTTTATTTGTTTATAGTGCGATATTCATGATTGTAATATATGTTGTGAAAGGGAATTTACTAGAAATGTGTTTAAGATTGGATCTTCTAGCTGAAATGCTCATTCAACAGAAATCTAAGCAGCAATATTTTTAATTAACGTTACTGCCCATATTCAAGCTAAATTAAATGATATCCTTCGGCATTTGCAATACAGATAAAGCTTTCTTTCTTTAAGGCTTATTGGACAAAAACAAATAAAGAGACAATATGTACATCATGGTTTTAGAGACAAAGATAAATCAATGAAATGATGAATGAATAATGAAATAAATGGCAGTAATTATTATAGACACATGCATTTCCAAACATTTGGTCTACCGATGCTGTAAAATGAATTATCTCTTCGATTTACACACGGCATCTATTGCACGTCTGTCCGTCCTGGGAGAGGGATCCCTCCTCTGTTGCTCTCCCTGAGGTTTCTCCCATTTTCCCTTTAAACTGTGGGTTTCTCCAGAAGTTTTTCCTTGTACGATGTGAGGGTCTAAGGACAGAGTGTGTCGTATTGTCATACTGATATTCTGTACACACTGTGAAGACCACTGAGACAAATGTAACATTTGTGATATTGGGCTATATAAATAAACATTGATTGATTGATTGACTTTATGTAAAATCACCTGTTGGGAAAGCCTATCTTTTCCCTATCCAGTTAAATAAATGTCTGGCAAATAAATGTGTTATCATATTAATGCAAAAATCAAGAACATATAGCTTTCATATGTAACTCTTCTGGAAACTCTTGAATAAGCTAAGAAAATAATAGAATATTGAAGATATCAAAAATGGATTTTCATGCTGAAGTTTGATTTGCAAGACTGATTACAATGGTTTACCTAACTTAAGTATTAAAGGGATGTCTAATGGGATACTTGATAGATACAATTTAAACCACTTACATTACCCATGCCTATTTGAGCGTTTTCCTGCAGGTACTTTCGTGGGAGAAAAAGGTTCCTATGTCTGATTGGCTGGGCGGAATGCAAACCACGCCCCGTAAAACTCCCAAAAAGTGTTGTGAAGCCGCCATTTTATTATCCTCGCATTATTAGCAATAGCATTAGCCCAGCGCAGAAACGCAGAGAGACTTGTGGCAACACAAAAGAAAACATGGGAGCGGTGGAGATGAGGAGGTGTCGGCGTTCTGCCAATTTACTCGGAAGGCCAGTCCCCAACTCCGGGGACTTCCGGCCGGGGACTTCGGGTGGCAGTATATGCCGTGAAGTTGTTTGCGGCCTGCCAGTAAACTCAAAGCAGATGAAGAAGTGACGTGACAGCGGCTTCATTTGCATAATCCTCCCCTAGGGACTTATTCCGGTGTGAACGCGATCTGTACTTAGTTAATGAGAACTAAAGACTTCTCATGAACTAAGTTCTGATGAACCTTTGTGGGAAAAGTACTGCGGTGTGAAAGTGCCTATTGTAACTTATAGTCAAACACATGTTTAAAGTCTAGAAATACATCTCTCAACTTCAAAACAGTGGCTAAGCTCAAGTATTAAAGCTGCTGCTCACCATACGACCGCAGCGGTTGTTGTGCAGGTTCATCAGCGCACGAGCGTCTTTCACCATCCTCTCTCGAGCATCTACGAAAGCCTTGGCAAATTTGATGCCGTAGTTGATGTTGTCGCTGCATCCACCCCAGTCGAAGTTGCCCCTGTCATCGCTGGCTTGCCCCCGCTTCTGGCCGTCGCAGTTGCAGATCTTTAGCTCCCCCTGGCTGCAGGCCCTGGTAATGGCGTAGACCACTCCCGCCGAAGAGATTGCGTACACAAACGCTGCCTCACGGCTGCCTGGGTGAGCAAAAAAGAGACATCGTGAAGTTAAAAGCTTTAGAAAATAGTTTAATATGTTTAATGGAAGATTGTTTGCAGATTTTTGTAATGCTATACTCTCTATTTGATGTGTGTTCAAAACTTCTCGGAAACGCCATGACTGGTTTCGTCTCTCTCTCTTTGGTAAGATTCAAGCTATTCTTTTTGTGCCCAGGTTCAAGGTGGTACTGATGAGTACATTAGCCTTGGTCTAATATATTCCAGACAGCAGGAGCTCAGAAACTAGTCCATTTATGGTGGATGGATCAGCAGCATGTCAACTATAACATCACAGTCCAGTCGACTCTACTTTCACCTTTTATTTTGCACAGATGGCATCTTTCTCAGTCACTGGGCTGTGTTTTCATTTCAGACAAGAGGAGATTTTTGGGGGTTATTTGGTCTGGCTTTCCCACCCACCTCCTGCTCTCATTCCTACTCACGCAATGAAGCAGAACACAGGCGATATGTCAGGGAGTAAAGCTTTGTCTGGCTGCCAGAAACATCTACCCAAATATTTACATCTCCTATTACTGTTTATACATCCCCATGTGGATCTCTCGATCTGCTACTTGTTTTTCGGGAAACCGTTCACTTTCCCAATCTTCTCTCATTCCAGGGAAGGTAAAACACGCACAGCAATTTCTATTTCTGTTTGTATTATAGGGAAAAGTTGAATTAATAAGATCCCTATTAATTCTCTGCTTATCTTGTAACAGCGGACACATTTACGAGGATGATTAACTGTAGTGTCACTGACATAAACAAACACTGTCACGCACGTACAAAGAACCACACAGATAGAAATCCCATTCAAACATTTGCAGACTCACTTCGCAGCATCACCCTGCCAAACACCGTGTGGTCTCGGTCTAGCGTGCTGCAGTTCCAGCGGTGATTCCTGAACTGGTGCTGGCACTCTTTGATCCACTCTTTGGCTCCCTCTCCGATGGACTGCATCAGGTCTGGGTGCCGCTGGCAGAGCTGCCGCTGCTTGTTCACCAGGCCGGGAATGTTGTCGCAGATCACTCGAGCACCTAGCGCCCCAATGTACCTGCAGACACATATAGTTCACAATGAGTTCAAGGGGTAGGGTTAGAGTCACACAAAATGTTTGTTTGTCATATTAGCCTGTACTAATGGTATAGTCTTATCTTCTGTCTCAAGTTTTAGAAAAATACATTAAGACATAAAAATAATGTTTTCATTGTTTTCTCAGATGGGTTTTATGACGTATACCCCTGCTGTCAATAGAGTGGTGCAGGGATGACGTATTTACCCGGAAATAAACTGCGCATGGGTTCCCATGGATATATAATAAGAACTGGATACAGCGTGGAAGGCGGGGCCTTGTTCATTCCTATGAGAGTTGACTCATTGGCTATGCAAGACAAAATGGCCCAGAATTTTGAGAGAGCGAAAGGTCAACGAAGTAATCATATATCCGTTCTTATGGTGCATCCATGGGTAAAGGTAGGAACTCATGTAGTATTGCACACGTCACATGAACCGCCTGCGGGGCGGGCGGCGCGGTCCCTGTGGGTTAGATCCGCGTTCATAATACAGAGGAAAAATAACTCAGACTAACGTTATTAGCCACATGGTACAACTTGAGGACCACAGTTTTTTAATAAGGGCTAATACAAGTGTCATACTGGGTAGTTTAAAAAAAATCTAAACGATTTACAGTACGTCTCTTTCGCAATGTAGTCAAGTGGGGGAAAAACTCTTTTCGGCCCAGCGACGATACGGAAGTGTAATACCGCCGTTTGGCCACAACGAATATTTTCCTCAGAATCCGGCGCACTTTCTGGGGGCTTGATGGGTTCCCTCGACAAAAAAGCAATGGGATTTCTCCATAGGATTTTTAAAAATAGCTCGAAACAAGGTCTGTGGAAAACAAACCTGTTCGATAAATGCACGTTTTGTTCAGCCGGATCATCTCCACATGTCTACGCTACTTTTATAATTTTCGAATCATAAATCTAATCGCCAACAGCAAAAAGCTAACGTTATGCTATAAACGAACTACAGCCGAGTACAGCAGGGTAGCACGACTTCAACGTCACGCCAACTTAAGATCGATATTCAAAAATACAGACTCAAAATGGTACAAGTTGAAGTGTTTGTTTTAACAGTTTGCAAGAGCGCAGGTGCCTGCTTTCAAGCAGAACAGGGAAAACTTAGCGGGAGTGTTTACTGTTCGCAGTGGCGTTTTTATATGTACAAAAGTGGTGGGGCACAAAAAACTTAGATGTCTATAAGCTTCTGCATGAGGTCATGGCTGGTGAGCAACTGGCACTGACTCTTCAGGTTTACAAATATTATATTTTGACCTAAATCAAAATATAATATTATTTTCAAAGCTTTTTTTGTTTTGTTTTTTTATCTTATTTGGAGCTATTTTCTAAAATCCTATGGAGAAATCTCATTGCTTTTTTGTCGAGGGAACCCATGCGCAGCTTACTTCCGGGTTTTAGGACTCGTCTCTCGTCTCCTCTTCACACACCACACTTTTCGTGGCACACATACTTACAGCCAATCAGCTCTGAATTATGTGAGATGACGTATGGTGGGGATGGCAGCACTATGCCCCTATGGTCATTATTTTTTTGCCACACACATTAAATAGGAAAATATTCTGAGCATGCGCAGTAGTTTTTACAGTCACCATTGACTTAGACCAGTGGTTCTCAAACTTTTTCTGTCAGGCTCCCCCTTTGAAAAAAAAAAAGTCGGGCCCCCCCCAACACAAATAGTCAGGCTCAGTGGCGGCGCCAGAGATTTATTTTGGGGGTGCTGTGGGGTAGCTTGACGTTTCATAGAGGGTGCTCAAACATTTAGGGTTTCCCATTAATGTACCGGGCGCTACAGTGGAATTTTCTACTGCAACACTCCTCCACACAACGTACCCGGAACTGTTACAATGAAGGCTCGATAATCAGCTCAATAATCAGCTCACGGCATATAGGTGTAAGCAGGGGTAAAGTGCTATTTTTATAGGTGGTGTGTGGACCTCACATAGGGGGGTCCAGGGGCAAGCTCCCCCGGGAAGATTTTTAAATATGGAAGTTAAAAGCATCAATCTGGTGCACTTTGAGAGCAAAATGAAGAGATCTATGGATACATCTCTCAACACATCCATTTGAAAAAGAACTGTAAACAGATTTACTATTTCTTTATGGATATTTTACAAATCACCCTTTTAAACTTTATTCTTTTTTTACTGTCATATAATTTCATACCTGTTTTAATTTATTCTCTTATTTTTTTATAACTATAATGATCATATAAACGTGTGCCTCGGAAATATTTGTTTACATTAATGGTGACCAAAACGTTTTCTTTTAATATATATATTTTTTAATAAGCATTTTTCCTCCTGGTCTCTCGCGCCCCTCCTGTCATGCCTCTGTGCCCCCCTGGGGGGGGCGCGCCCCCCATTTTGAGCACCACTGACTTAGACAGTAAGAGGGAGGGGCAGGATTGGGTTTTGTCCCACATGGCTCTAAACAGCTCAATAGGCACACACTGTAGACACTAATTAGAAGAACACAGACTAAAACAGCAATGTACAGACGAATCAGATGATTAAACATGATCTTAAAATATATTTAATATATTTTTTAATTTTTTTTTTGCATTTTTTTGTAATAATTTTTTTTAATACTTTCTGCTGACACTAGGTGGGGCTGTGCCACCTGCCCCTAATGACCAGTCGCCACTGACTGTTCGGCATAATGACGTACAATGTCCTCGACAACTTCTGTAGTCCTATTCAGCCACTTGTTAACAACTATCGTTTTTCAGACATGTAAACTCTTAAAAAATCCCAGTGCGGGTCACTGCTGATGTATTTAATGTCGTAGAACAAAACGTGATCTGTCTCTTAAATGTGTGTCAATCATAGACCTTATTTCCAGCTATTTTCAGAAATCCTATGGAGAAATCCCATTGACTCTGAGACGAGGGAACCGGTAGTGGTAAAATGCTAACTCACTTCTGGGTTTTAGGACTCGTCACTGCACCACTCTATAGATAGTCTTAATAAGCTACATGTATGTGTTGAAGTGGTACATTAACGTTAAGTAAATCCAAATACAAATAGTTTTCCTCATTTTAAATAGCTAAATAAATGTCATTTATTTGAATAATAATATGATTTAATGTAAGTGTTACAGTCAGAGATTATGTTATTTCAGCCATTTCTCAACGGTTTGTTGACTTTTCTGTAGATCTTTAGACCATTTGAATCTGCTAGATATTCCTGATATCTACAACTTCTTGGTTGGGACTAGTTGCACTAAGTGGCACTTGCTGACTTTTCTAACTTTGGTTTCTGTAGTTACCAAGGAAAATACAATGTGTTGGGGAGATCGGCAGTCATGGTAGGCGGATTTTGTTATTTTTGAACAGAGATTGTAAATTGTTCCCAATCTTTATGCTAAGCTAGTTTAGCCTTCAGCTGTTTATAGGTTTATATTTAGTGTACAGAAAAGAGAGCCATATCAATCTTCAAATCAAACTCTTAGCAAGAAGCGAATAACGGTATCTCTCAAAATGTCCAACTCTTTCAAACGAGATTAGCATTAGCATTGAACTCCTACTAGCATGCGTATTTTTTCACATACCCCTCTCTATACTTGAGACTCAGATATTCAAGACAGAAGAGATTATTAAATTCCTCCCGTTCAATGAAAACCTCTCTCCCTGTGACAGGCTTTAGCTTCCTGCTCTATTCAGACATAATCCCTTACTTTTGTAGCAACTCTTAAAAGGTTGGATCACATGCTGGTGATACTGTGACACTGGGGGGGGGACTCTTATCAACAGGACATGAGGACAGTCATCAACAGTGCAAGTGACCGCTCAGGCCTTTCCCTCCCAACCACACAGATGAACCATATGCAGACGCCCCCACCCGCCCCCAACCTCCCTCTCTAAGCCTGCACGCTCCACTCTCCATCCGGATATCATTATAGTCCTTAATCGCAGCCACATTTGTGTCGCCTGGCCACCGAGACAGAAACGGACGTAGCAGGCAGTTTCCACTCCTGTTATGGCTGTCCCAGGCCCGTTTCACTACGACTATCTGCCTGAGCAGTAAAGCAGAGCAGAAGCACTACTTGTGTTTATTGTGTGTTGTACACATCGGCTGTGCCAAAAGACCCCTGAATGTCTCCAAGAGGACACACACATAGAAGGGAAGAGGGAAGTGGGTCCTGTACAGCAAGACACATGGTTCTCATCTAAATTATCTCAATGGTTAAAAATAGGACCCAACAATGAGAAGCTGGATTAAATAAGTATTAAAGACAAAGTTTATTTTCGTTCAAAGCGTTTCTTCGTCTTTCTCTCTCTCTGGAATGAAGTTATTTAATCGTAGTTGTTTTCACAATGTATTTGCATAAGACAGAATTACACAATGGAAAATAAGATAACATATGCTTTCCGCTCTCTTGGGAAATTACCATTTAATAACTCTATTTACAAAGGGTGCATGTTTAATCTAAATCTGTCTGTAAATCAGAAGCTGATTGGTATGTGGTGCAGGGCCATAATTCAAACATAAAGGAAGAACATGTACAAATGTGTACTGCTTCAATGTGGTTGGTTTGATATAAAGTACACATCAAATATAATTTGAAAAGTGTGTCCTGAGACGTGAGAACAACTATTTCAGGTGGGTGGGATAAGGGGGGGGGGGGGGGGGGGCTACTTTTTTTTTTCCTCCTCTGAGACTTTAAAACCTCAAGAGCAATCATCAAGGGGCATTTATTTATGCGCCAGCGCCTGCACCTGCCACTTGCTCTGGGCAAGATTGATGGATAGGGGAGATTCCCCCCAATACCATTAATCTTCATAAACACACACACACACACACACACACACACACACTTTGCTGCACTGAAGATTTCACTTTGCATGATATTTAAAAGAAATAATTAAATGACATCAGCAACAAAAAAATCCCCTTGCAGATGAAAGCGTTGCATTTTATCCTTTTATTGGACTACACAAGTATTTTTTGTTTGCAAGAAAAAAACAACTGAATCCTTTTTAATGACAGAAATAAAAACACTGTTTTAAAATAATCTAAAAAAGTTAGGTACACACCCCCTTTTTGTCTTTCAATGTTTTTTTTCATTTAACTGACAAAAAAAATAATGGATAAACTTGAAAGTAGCCTATATTTATGAATTTGGTTGGACATTATGACCTTTTTGTATCTATAACGTTTCTCAGGTTATTAGTTTTACATACTTTTATCAGATAAGTGTATGTAATCTAACACATGGTTGTTATTAAACTCATCTCAGTATCAGCAATATAAAAGTCAGAAATCGCACTCACCACCACGATGAATCCACCCTCGGTGTGAATATGAGCAGCAGGAAAATAAATATGAAGTGTATTTTAGAAATAGGTTTGGAGTGATGTTGGACTTTTGTCCCATGTCTGATCCTCATAGTCCTGCTGCTGTCTGATAAACTCCGAGAATTCGTCAGACAAAACATGTTTCTTCCTTTCATTTGTTGGCAATCGCTGCACAACCAGGTGTGAAAGTCCTTGATTGTTTGCCGTCCATCATCGGGAAAATAAAAAACCCGTCACAAGGAGGGACAGTGTTTTATACTCCACCAATTACTATTTAATAATGCCAAATATATTTTCTGTCAGTACATCCATAATCTTCATTGGCGTTGGGAATTCTAATTAATAAACGAGCAGAATAATCCTTCGTTTCACATGTCTCTAAAAGTCATACATTCATCTTTTTGCCTCAGTCGTACCGAATTTAATGCCCCAAATCTTCAGACAAGTACAGAATCCGATGCTGTAACACAGAAGCAAAATCCGTAAAAGTCGCTTAAAATTAGATACAAGTCGATTGAAAGACCAATTTCTGAGGATGCCACAAACATTGTGCGCACCTTCCCTCCTGTAGTCCGGAATGAAGATGCGCACCGAAACACGCAGCGCTCCGCTCCAGTGCGTAAGCTGTCTGCGACCCGCTACCTCCCCCCAACCCCCACCCCCACCCCTTTGTCTGAAAATTACAAGTAGCGGTATGTAGACCAACAGACAGCAGTATGGGAGATGTTTATATTTAGTTTGATGGAAAAATATCCCTGACTGTAATGTCGAGGGTTAAAAACCAAGACATCCAACTTGTTGCCACTTTAGAACAACAGCACGATGGACCATAATATACAGTATGCCAGCACACACCTATTATTTTATTAAATGATGCAATATTTCCCTAGGGACTTGTTTTCCATGGATTAAACCTTGGCATTTTGTACAGTTCACTGGCTGTTTTCTACAAAGTCAACCTTATTTTATTTTTCAGTATCATAAAGAAAAGTGTTGTAACACCAAACACAATGCTGTGCAACTCAACCAAAAAGCCTCCTATGACATGCCATGTTAAGTAACATATTTGCAGAGATTCTTATTATTGGTTTTGATTTACGTATTGGAACCAAATGATTGTGTTTTCAATTAATAATAATAATAATAATAATAATAATAATAATAATAATAATAATAATAATAAGGGAAGTCTTTCCTGATGCGTTTGGCTCAGAGGAGAAGGTTTTGCTTGGGAACCCGCAGCTATGAGGGGTCAAGCTTTCCTACTTTGACACATCATTAAACAGGAACTTGGTGTCTCCATAGAGATGGGTAATCCTTCCCAGGGGGCATTTTAGACATTGTTTCATATGCCTGCTGGTTCAGTGTAATGCAATGCTCTTGCAGATTTGAACGCATGAAAGGATCTTTACTGTTGTTTGGAATCTCTTAACCAGAGATGTCTAAGATTTGGACTGGTTCAAGAAACACATTCAAGGCACTTCGACAATTTAATTGCAAATGTGGAGAGGTTTCGATCAGAGAATTCAATTTGTTTCATGAAATTTGACAGCACCCATCCTTAGACCCTTTTGTTTAGGACAGAAAAACTGCCAAGGAAACTGGAAACATAGGGAAAAAGTTACTGCTGACGATGGAGACATGCGTCAGTCATGAGTGACATATTTGTATTTTTGAAGTACTTATTGCCATACAACAAAAAGGACATTTTAATTGTGCACAGACCCTATTGCATAATTGTTGAATGAGACTTACATTTTACATGTCTTCTAAACCACATTCCACCGATGCAATGAGCCCTTTGCAGGATGAAAAATGTGTATCTAGGAAAACTTCAAGCAACTTCCAGGAACCACAAAACCACCTTTCTAAAACAAAGGCCTGAAAAAAGCACAAACACACAAGAGGAAAACATCTCAAAGATCCCATTCACACAGAAGATAAGATACAAGAGTTTAGGCTGAAGCAAAGTCCAGATCAAACATGTCTGGACTGAGGCCCCAAGTCCTGAAAGCTGAGAGGCACATACAGAAGATGTCAAAATGGAGACAACATAGTATGTCATTTAAATATCCTCATGTTATTATTGAGGGTAGTCAAGGAATGAGAACATATTTTGGCCTTGTAATGCATTTGTGTCCTATCCCGTGCTTTGGTCACTTTATTGAGGAGACCACACCACATAAGTGGCCCCCTACCTTTGCATAGGGGTCTTTTGAAATGGCTTACAGTTCACAGCATGTGTTTTACTCTTTGGTTTTTCCAAGTTTGGTATGGGGCCCGATATAGTCCTTTTCTGAAAATGATTTATATGTTCTAAAATGATGCCTTCATGCCATACGACTGAGGTTAGGAGAGTAAATATCTCCCCCCACCCCCATCTCCAAGCACTTGAACCTCTCATGTAATGCCAGCGGAGTGCATGTTTGTAGTTCAGCTCACATCAACAGTCCCGATCCAGAAACAGGTTTGTCTCATTCAGCCAATGTGGAAACATTTGACCCACCTCAAGGACACGTCTGGCTTTCATCCCTGCGACTTCAGTGAGACACTTGGTGCTTTGGCTTTCCAGCAGGTACAGGGAGACGCTGACAAGACACTATGTGCATACAGCGTGTGTGTGTGTGTGTGTGTGTGTGTGTGTGTGTGTGTGTGTGTGTGTGTGTGTGTGTGTGTGTGTGTGTGTGTGTGTGTGTGTGTGTGTGTGTGTGTGTGTGTGTGTGTGTGTGTGTGTGTGTGTGTGTGTGTGTGTGTGTGTGTGTGTGTGTGTGTGTGTGTGTGTGTGTGTAAGTAAGGTCATTTAATCAGTGACATTCAGGGGTGTTAGACCTAATGTAAAGGTCATTAACAATGTAGCTGGCTAAAAATACCGTGGCACAGACAAAGAATGTAATAGTCATTTTTAGGATTGCCCAATCACACATTTTCTTACAAAGAATAGGTTTTTTATTTGAAAATAAATAATAACATATACATCTGTGTAGTTTGCAATCAACATAAGCTTCATACCTGTGTCATTTCTGTTACTGGAACTTCTCCCCTTTTTATTCCACACACACACACACACACACACACACACACACACACACACACACACACACACACACACACACACACACACACACACACACACACACACACACACACACACACACACACACACACACACACACACACACACACACACACACACACACACACACACACACACACACACACACACACACACACACACACACACACACACACACACAGCCCAGCTGTTTGTCCTTCAGTTATGTCATATCTGGATTTGGAGCAACACTCAGATCCTCATTACGTGTGACCCTGTCTTTCTTTACCGCAGGACAAGCTATGGATTTTACAGTGACAACTCTATAACAAATTGCTTTACATGGAGCAGGTGATGGTAGCGATAACACTCGTCATCCGGCCCTCCCTCTCCTTCTGTCTCGCTTTGAGCCAGCTCCAGCTGTGGTCTTTAAGAGGCTCAGTGTGGGGGCCCGAGATCCTATTCTAGACCCGTCTCATGGCCTGGGCTAATTTTGGATGGAAAAGAGGGGACAACAGGAGCGCAAGAGGATAAGAAAGAGATCGAACCATTACGAGGCACACACACAGAGGAGCGCTCAGATGACAGTGATGTGGGACCAGTGCAGAGACGGCAGCCGTCACTTATTCTGACAAGAAAATTGACGAGTTGACGTGCTGCAGTTTGCTTTTGTTCAACATGTCTGAAACGAGAAGGTCGTAAATGTGTGGTTAAACTCATGACAGGCTACGTGCTCCCTCCTTGACCTCGGTTTTGTCATCTCATTCTCACAACATGACACTGCAGCTATGTCACCATGTGTCTTATTATGTGTCTGCTTTTGCGCACCACAGTCATAAAGTACAACACTTACCAGATCTGCCCAGGAAGGACATATGGCGGCTGCAGCTATCATTCTCAAGTTCAAGTTTATTTATACGTATAGTGCTTTATCACAAGCATGTCTCACGCAACCTTACAGAGAAAATATCTAACAAATCCACATCAGAACAAATTGCAATAACATAAAAAAAATCTGAATTTTCCTTTCCAGGAAAAGGAAAAAACAGATCCAACGTTCTGAGGTCGGCCACTTAAAAAGATTTGTAATCCACTGTTCTGAGATTTATCTTAGGGGAAAAGTTAATTATTACCGCTCGTCATGTGGAATCCTAACAGAAGGAGAGGCAAGTTTCAGTTTGGGTCAAAACCGTAGCTTGTTTGAAAAAGGCAACATTTTGTAGTCATGCAACCTTAATCCTCTAAAATCAAGAGCTTGAATGAAGCCAGTGTTGGAATTAAGGGATCCACATTTTGAACGAGGCATAAACACTACTCAAACAAAGGAAAAAAAGGAGAGCAAAAACCAGAATGTGTACTGTACAAGCTCCCATTTACTATTAGGTTTTCTCAACACAACAATCATACAAGCTTTTCAAAATCCAGACCATCATGTTGTCTGCTCAGCGTTGTGGATTGTCTCCCGAGAGAGTACAGTGAACATCTATGCTGGCAGTGACAGCAGCGAGGATGTGGCCCTCACAGCTCAGCGACCTGAGCTGTGTTTATGGTGACCGGGAAGGATGGGGCTCAGCTGGAGAACCAGGCGTGCCTGTGCTGGATTTGGGATGCGGCCCTGCTGTCCTACACTGGAATGTTAATTAGGTGAGCCGAGCTGAGAAGAGGTGACCCGTCCCGCTAACCAGCCAACCCTTCCCCAACAACCAAGAGGGGATTTAGTGTGTCGGAAGTCCCAGTCACTGTGTGCCCTGCATGTATCTGGTATAGCATGATGTCAGGCCACCTTGACTGATTGAACATCTGTGTGTGAGAGAGGGGGACAAAGTCACTATATCGGGGACATTATAGAACACAGAAAATATATTTCTCGAGTAAGACATGTATTTCTGTTTTTCTTTTATGCACTTTCCCAATTCCAAACTTACTGTAACACCACTGCCCAATTTCTCTCCTAAGTTGCATCACTTTAACAACATACCACTAGAACACTGTTTATAGTTGAAGTAAACCAGGGTGCAACATAACAAACAGTTCAGTACACTTAAGGGTTTCACAACTTATCTTCACAACCAAGCACCAGCAAGATTGATATATTTCTTTCAGCATCAAAATCTAGTCAGAGACCACATTCACACAAAAAAGAAATATAAAACATACCGAAATATAGTACACAGTGTATATGAGTGTGAATAAAGCCACCAATGCAGTACTAACTCCGTACCTACAGTATATGCAGTCTTTGCAATCTTCTTAGCACCTCCACTGAAATCAGTTTTTCTTTCTATTGTAACTGTTACTATTTAACAAGATAATAATGTAAATTCTGCATAAAAATAAGATATCTGTATTTTTCTGACACAAATCTGCCATAATATAGTATAGTATAGGCATGGTTTAATAATGCTGCAATATTACTTTATATCATAGTGCTCACAGATTCAGTGCATATTGATATTATATACTAAATATGAAATCACAGAAGGTAGAATGGGTATTAGTACATGCCAAATATCAGCGGAGCAATTATTCATGCGTTTCCTGCAAGCTGTGGGGGATTTATCAAATACTGACCTCTAGAGGACTCGCCCTGACTGTACAGTATACAACTGTATATCCTCAGAATACAGAACATGAGCAGAATTATATTCATGGGAAGTCAGAAAATTGCAAATTGGTGTCCTTAATATGTACATCATTATCTGAGGATGCTAGATACTAGTTTCTAGTTAATTAAATGATATAATTAATTAACTTTCTCATTGAATATACATATCAGATGTTATAAGGCAAGGTAAAATATGATACTACTTAAGGTTATCAATAACATTTATTTATGCTATTAATCTTATGTGAAGTGGTTAAGTATAAGTGTGAAATGCAATGGGGGGAGTTGATGCTTTTTTCTGATACTATCATCAACAATATCTATATGGTATGTTTTATTTTTGGAAATAGAAATTATAGTATTAAACATTCTAAAGAATACACTTTCATTAATGAATCTGGAAATCAATTTTCAGATTAATTGATAACAATTATGGAAGCAAGCTTTCCTTTATGGGATTAACACTTGTAAAATAAGCAACATATAACTCTTATGAGATCAAAGAAAATAAGACATAAATACAGGTAGGTGACGATATCTGGGATAAATTGATTCAATCTGTCACTTTCCAGAATTTAAAGTACTGTAAAGGATCTGATGAGAGTAGAGATAACCAACACATCAGTTGTGATATCGTCACCTTCTTAAACTAATGGCCTAAGTCATATTTGAAGGTTTTTCAAAAAACAGAAAAAACTTAACCAAATATAGAATATATGATATATATTAATTATTTCACACAAAAAGGTTATGACAATATATGACTATTGACATACATATAACACTGTCTGTCAATTGTGTAAAATAAGAGATTTAGATGACTTAGGCCAATTTACGAACATGTTGTTGTGACTTAGGCAATTTGAAACCTGACTTAGGCCTTATTACTTCTGGAGTAAGTGACTTAGGCAAAACAGTGCACTTCTCTTTCCCGCATTACTGTGACAGACCATGGGGCTGGGTCAGCCACTAACAGTTTAAAATGCTAGAAGAGCATACAGAGACTCAGGAAACAGAGGGCAGTTTGGCCCTTTAATTCAATATAGCAAACTCAAAAGGTACAACTTAAATCACTCTTAGCTAAATAAAACAAAAGGCAAGTAAATCAAACCCTGAGGAGGCATGTGCCTCTCCTCACTACTCCCTCCAGCTCTTCTTTGCTGTGTTTTTAATTGTAGCTAACCCTTTTCCATTTAAATCAGTTTCTCCTCTGAATCTTTCTCCGTCATCTTGGTGTGTGTGTGTGTGTGTGTGTGTGTGTGTGTGTGTGTGTGTGTGTGTGTGTGTGTGTGTGTGTGTGTGTGTCTAATTATGTGGCAAATTGTCAAAAAGCTGATGACACTCGAAGGGCATGACATGTTTCATGGACGGAAGGTCCTGAAACCTCCTCGCCTTGATTGGCAGAGCGTCAACTTCAGCAGTTACAGCTGCCTGTTGAGATTCCCGATGTAGTTGGGAGATGGTTGTGCCTGGGTGAAGGAACTTCTTGAAGGAAATCTGTCACAGCAGTTTCCAGCTTTGCATTTTTGCCACTCTTAGGGCCAGATGTAGTTGACGGGTCTGCCACTTGTTCGTCATGGTCGATGGTGTCTTTGTTCAGCCAGTGTAATGGTTCTTTCAGGGATACCAAGTGTAGAAGAAAAAAAGCTTTGCACACTTTAAGATTTGTTCTATCCTGAAGTTGTTTCAGTTGGTAGGAAAATGATGAACTGCGCCTGGATCACTCACCAACTTTCTTTTGCTTCATTGCAACCTTTGTGACCAAAGTGGTGACGTAAAACCGATGTTCTTCCCAGTTGTCCATTGACCACACTTTCTCAAATATCCACTGCCTCTACTCTTCTGTAATGGATTGACAGTCTCGAGTTGTGACTCGCTGACAGAACTTCGAATTGCAGGGAAGGCCCATAGCCTTTGCAGCTATTTCTTTGCCACCTTTGGCCTTGTATCCTTTGAGATGTTTCTTCTTGGATTAATTTTGCTTCCATGTTTCTGGGCTGAGGTATTTATGTTGTTTCCTTTTGATCGTATTGTTTTCATACACATCCTTTAGATGAGGACCATAATGTTCTGAGGTTGCTGCCAGACTGTCTTCATTTTCAGGGACAGAGGACTCATCAGAGGATGGATTGTAGTTTGGGTCAATGATAACATCATCATCATCTATGTCTTCTTCATGGTGTGGATGGGTCTGCTAAGGCATCTTCAGCAACACTCTCTTCTTCAATGAAAGTGTTTAGTTTATTGTCTGCTCCATCTGACTCAGGGTGTTTCTCAATGTCGAGTAACGCTGCCCCAGAGCCACTATTTCAAGGATACTACTTCATCGAGTCCCGCCGAAGGACTGTTCCAATGTCCAGGATCGTTGGAATTCTACCGAGGCCGGCGTAATTCGTTGCTGGAAATTTCGAGGCTGCACATGTGTATCCTCCGCGGTCTTAAAATCCGCACAATGCTTTGCGCACGGACCAATTCCCCAAATCTTTGTCGGAAAATGTAAGGCGGGGCCACTCATATGACGCACACCTGCACACTTGCTAGCCTGTTCCATTCTTCGCTCTCCGAAAGCCAGGAATGATTCTTGCCTAGCCTCTGATGGACCTGACTCGGAGGACAAGGAAGCGTCCTCGACATTGAGAAACACCCACAGTGTCTTGGCCTGGTACATGCTGCTCCACCTCTTTAACGACAGTCTCATTTTCATTGGATGATTCCTGATCGGTGTCTGAAAAGTCAAGTGCATCTCCTACCAAAAAGGAGTAGGCGTACGGTCACAACTGTGTGATCATTGTGAAAAACATTTTTGTAATTGCACTGTGGTCCTATGCATTAATACATTAAAGCTATTTAATGAATATTATTTGGCCAAATTCAGTTAAAAAAACATTTAATCTTTCCTAATAAGATGGAAATGTAATGTGGAAAAAGGACAATATTAAGAATTAAAACAGACAAAGGCTAAATGTAGTTTTCCTTATTTATAATTATGCTGTAATTGTAACCGTTAGTTTTTAAAGATTAGATTCATTTTTAGATGAGTCTTTATTGTCCCAGAGGGAAATGTGTGCAAGCTTCATGGAGCTACAGTAGCTACATTAGCTTCAGTAACTATAGTACCTACAGTAGCTACATTAGCTACAGTAATTGTGAAATTAAAAGACTAAATAACTACACAACATTTATAGCCTAGCCTATAGTATAGTAAACATCACTTACCAACAGGGGACAAGCCCTGACCCATGAAAATAACTTAATTTAGTTAGTTTTTCTTTCTTCTTGAAGCAGCCATTTTGTAAAGCTTGTCAAATGGCCTAAGTCACAAGACAATGTGACTTAAGCAACATTTTTTAAATATATTGCCTAAGTCACACTCTTGACATCGGCCATTATACTATCAGGGTAGGAACAGCACTTTCTTTTCAATAAGGATGTAGGCAATTGTACCAGAGGTGGCCAGCATCAAGAAGAGATGATTTAGGCAAAAAAACATTTTCTCCAAAATATGACTTAGGCCATTAGTTTAAGAAGGTGACGATATGATAATAATCAGAGCCATGATTGACTGCTAAAACCTTTATCATGATTTCTTATAGATGACAAAAACACGACATATCAGCAACACTGATCTCATTGTTCTCTGGTGTATGTTTATAATCTGAGATAACTGAAACATAAAGTAATACATGAATTAAGCTTGGTATGACACTGAATAGATTATCTTTTGTGCTGAAACATCATACAGTAATAACTAAGGAACATTTATAAAATACATTTTATAAAAACGGCAGCTAAGTACAAAAGAGTGCACACAGAAAATAGGCATATATTGTAACAAAATTGGTCCAAGGACTATTTCTTACATTTGGTCTGAAGATTGGAGTATTTGTTGTATGAACAAGCAACACACGATGGAAAATAATGCCTCTTTAGATGGTACACTGATTAGCATTCTTTGGAAATATGACACATACAAATCAGGGTTTCCGCTAAGATTTTTTCTCGCTGGTCATATGTCCGGACAGAATTTATTTTACCGGACAAATTTGAAACTTTCCGGTCATGTTTCAATAATAATAATAAGAATTGTGTGGCAGTTTCCGTTAGCAGGTAATTACCGGACTATGACCGGATATGCTGATGTTTAAAACTCAGTTAATGAGTCATTTTTATATTGCTACAGTTTATAATCATAACAGATCGAAAAATTCAGATTCATTTTTCAATAAATGATTCCACAAACAACAAACAACGTAATTATTACATTCAAAGCAACTACTTGTAGTAGATGAAGTACATTATTCAAAATCAGTAAAAAATTAACGGATCCTCTCTCCCTCCCTCTCTCTCCTGACAGCCCGTCAGTTTCTCATGCAGCGCACTAAACAGTGGGCGGGGCTTCAGGTGATTATGCAGCAGCTGATCTGATCTCTCTCTCTCTCTCCTGTCCGTTTATGTCCATATCGATCAGATACAGCTCTTCTGATCGGCCTTTATAGAGAGCACAGATCAAACTATTAAGAGTGAATATCGGCCGATAATGATCGGCGGCCAATCGATCGGAGCATCGGACACTTTGACCGCCAGGTTTTGAATTTACCGGTTTTTATTACATTTTACCAGCTAAAAACCGGTAATTACCGGCTAACGGAAACCCTGATACAAATATTAAATACTTTCATAGTACGGTGTGCCCGACATAAAGTATTGGCACAATTTAAACTAAAACTAGGAGTTGTAACTCTTCATTAGTACTACCCCTTAACCACTACCTAAAGTAGAGCGCATAAAGAATCTAATAAATACAAAGACAACAGTGTTTGAAGGGACCTCTGTTCAATAAGCATAGGATGTAAATCCTGTCATGTACAAAACAATATATCAACTTTCATAATGATGAGATGTGGATCAAACCATCATGTCACGAGCAAAGCAGCAGCGGACTGGTTTACTGACGAATCAAATGATCCGTTAGTTGGAAGACACCACCATGTCCAGTTCTTTGACTCCCTCCTGGCTGGAAGTGAGGCCGCAGCTGCCTGAGAGGGCGGAGTCAGGGAAGTGTCCGGCAGACCGGGGCACTGCGGCCGGGGAGGGGGGGGCCTGAGCCAGACTGGGCTTCTTGGGGGGGATGGGTGGAGGGTTGCCCCTGTCGGCCCTGGGGATGGTGGGTGATCTGATCCCCTGCTGCAGGGCTCCTGCGGCCCTCGCGATGACCGGAGACAGGGGCGCAGCCAGGCTCCGGTAGTCCGTCCCAAAGGGTGAGTTGTTGGGCGACACGCTCTTCGGTGCGGCGTTCTGCTGTCCGGTGGTGAAGCGAGACAGGACCTGTGTGACGGTGCTCCGAGCCATCTGCTTCACCGGGCTGGCTTCTAGGGGGGGACTGCTTGTAACTGGGGGGGCGTCCTTTGGCGAGGGGGGAAGGGCCGGTTGTGCGGCCTGGGTCTGAGGCTCTGGGTCTATGGTTCCTTGGAACTTATGTCGAGCAGCGTGGAAGCGCTGGTTGATCCCGGCCTGGTAGGGAGACTGGTAGCTGCCAGGGCTCGGGCTGCCTGGGGGGCGCTTGGCAAGGACGGGTGAGGAGCAGGGGGAGGAGGGAGGGAGATTGGAGGAGGAAGCCTGGCTCTGATGAACTGGAGAATCTTCATCCCCGTTGTGTAGACAGATGTCGTCTGAGAGGGCGCTGTCTGGGTCGGGGTGCCCGTCGGTCTGCTCAGTACAGTCGGGAACGTTTGGCTGCTCATGTTGCTGTGTGTCTTCTTCAAGGTCCTCGAATGTAACCATGTCCACTGCTATCTGTCTAGCAGGGGGTCTTGTGGCCCACTCCTTTCTTTCTACCTGTACTGGAGCTCCAACTTCCTCAGCAACACCTCTCTCCTCCAGCTTCCTCTTCAGCTCCTGTACCTGATCACAAAAATGGTGAAAGAGATTAATTTCAAGTACAAATTTGGCTGAACAATGCAAGCAAATGTTCTTCTCGCATGAGGCGAATATAGTATGCAAAATGTGCTATCTACTGCCACCTGCATGATGAATGCTTTCAAGTGTTCACACCTGTTGTTGCAGCTGACAGCAGTGAGCTTCCTCCTTCTTCAAACGTGAGCGGAGCTGCTCTCGCTCTGTGTCGAACTCGGCCAGCTGCTCCTCCACCCTCGCCTCCATCCTCAGAGCTCGCCACCTCTCATCCTCCAGCTCGTTTCTCAGGGCCTGACAAGACTCCTTCTCCTGCGAAAGTAAAAAAAAAAGTATATATAAAATATAACACAGCCCAACATTTGTATACGAAACGATACGATAATACTTTAATGGTCAGATCAAGTCTCAAATTTGACTTGCATCACAGCAGCTCCATGTGTAACATCAACATAGACAAATATCAAGATACAATACATGAAAAACAAACATTTAACACAACCGCACAATCACAGAGAGAAAACATGCTCAGAGACATTTGATCTGGGATTTAGCTCTGTATTTAATGTGAGGATTGACTGATTGCTTCAGTCTGATTTGATTGAATCGTGGGACCCTGTATCTCCGATTAAATGGTAGCAGTTCATATACTCTGCTCAGAACGTGGTTTGGGTCCGAGATGATGTTGTTGGAGATGCAGATTCATAAAGTCTCTGACGGGGTTGACCAACAATCTTTGAGCAGATTTTTTTCCGATTTTTTACAAAATGTTAATACCTTGTCGAGCTTGCGGTTCACCTCGCTAAGCCGGTGTCCCTCCTCCAGAGCCCGGGAACTTGCCCACTTGCACTCTTTGGCCAGAGCGCAGGAGAGCTGTTTGTGTTGAGCCCGTTCTTCTTCGATCTGCTCAGTCATCCGCCGCTGCTCCTTCTCTAACCTCCGGACCTGGCTCCGCTCAAACTCCAGCTACAGAGAAAGAGGCGAGACCAACAAAGAACAAAGCTGTCAGAGGAGGGAAACATTGTTTTGCTTTAGCCATCATCCATTTTATTGTCAGTCTCAAAGTCTATTAGTATATGTGCAACACAACAACTGTATGTATACATTTCAGAACATTTTAACAAAAAAAAAAGATACATTTGGAGAATAAGATGTCTCAACATAAGCAGGGAAGTGTTGACTTGTGCTTTACAAAACAACCCACCTGCACTACTCAACCCTTGACAGTTCTTATAAAGCTTTCCCACAGTACAAATATTTACAGTGCAACCCATGTCACTTTTAATTAGAGGGCACCTGTTGTTGTAGGCGCTCCCTCTCCTTCTCCAGGATGTAGGTGACATCATCTCCCTCGGCTGTGTCCTCAGCATGCCTCCTCTTCTCCTCCTCCAGGTCTGCAATGACCTGAAGCAAACACAGCGGGGAGACAGAGAGTCAGGAGGGAAACCATCCTGCATGGTCTGCTTAAAATGACGTCAATAATAGTTATTTTGAAGCAAAAATGATTACTACATTTGTGAGTGAAAACGCTGTTGACAGTCAAGGTAAATAGTTGCATAGTTAAGCTTATTTAAATGTTCAGCCTGCCTGCAGAGAAAAGTATAGTCATCACTCTGCGGTTTAACAAAGCCTAAGATGATTGAGTTGTTTTGTACAGTTCCAAAACATGCCATTGGAATCATTATTTACAACAGTCATTTAAGTATACACCAAAACAAAAAACACAGATATGGTCTGATTCACCATTTACTTGTTTTGATCACTTTGACTTGTACTCTCCAGCCGTGTTGGGTCCTAGATTTCCATAACACATAATAGCCTTTGTCTATATGATTTAACACTAAATAAAAAAATTGTTCAATCACTGTCTTAAAGGTCCCATGTCATGCTTTTCCGGTTATTACCCGTCCCCTTGTGTGTTATGAACGTTTTTCTACATGTAAACGGTCTGCAGTCAAAAACCCTCAAAATACACCCTGTACACACAAAATACCTCCCCAAAACGCCTCGTTGGAGATTTCTCATTTTCCATTGTTTTCTTCCTGGGTATCGCTACGTAGGGATACCCAGTAGCCACGCCCAGAGCTATGGCCGCACCCTCTGCCAGCCTTTTACGAAACAAAGCTTCTCAAACCTTTCGGCACTGAAGGACGATGCTGTTCCTACTTTGTTTGGACCAGCGGGAGATTCGGGTACACAACCTTTAAGTATTCATTGTTGTTTGTGTATTTATGATGTTTAAAAATAAAACAAGGTATCTACCACGACTGTTTAAATGGGTAAACGTTTTTCGGGCTACTACGTTGGGATCGCGGAGAAATGCTCTCTGCAGACCCATGCTCACAGCGTTATAAACATTTTTCTTACTCAATATCAAGACACACTTATTGTTTTTACTTCGGCTGTGAGTGTTTGTGTGCTCAGGATGAGTTTCGCTTGTTCTCCTGTATCGCCAACACGGAAAGCCTTTCTGCTCCTGCAGCAGCTCACACAGCTGCGAGCAGCAACGAACCTGTCAGCTTCGCGACCAATCAGAGCACACTGGGCGGCTCAAATGGAGGGGGGCAGGAGCTCCAACCAGCCGTTTAGGACAGAGAGTGAATACCTGGTGAATACACGTACTTTACAGAGATGCTGTATGAGAAACCAATGTGAGTTTGGAAAATTGCACAGTATAAATCTATTTTAGTAGACCTCAACAATGGAATTATGATCTGTAGAAATGACCATTGGCCATGACATGGCTTTAATATTAGACACGCCTCCAGTGTTACATTAAACAAAAGAAAACATGAAATCAGATGCAGATATTTCTCTTTTTTTCCCTTTGTTCATTCCAGAGTATACTTTCAGAAAAAGAATCCGTAATGCAAATTGCTGATTGCAATCTCCATTTAAACTATTTTCCACCACTGAAGGCTAGCAGCTTTTATCTTTCATGTTTCCTAATTATTTTAATTTGTTTACATCTTCATGAGAAACCAGCTCATTCCTGCCCCCCGTAATTAGAACCACACCTCCACACCCACCCTTCTGTGCCTGCTCTCTGCTGCAGCCAGCTGGGCCAGCATCTTCTCCTGCATCCTCCTGCAGTGGCCCACCACCAGCTTGAGAACCACCAGAGGGTTGGAGGTAGTGGAGGGACAGCCTGGCTCTTTGAGTTGGTCCCCGACTGCCTCACTGTCTCTCTGCAGGGCCTGGAAGGGGTCGCTCAGGTTGTACTTTCCATAGCGCTCCTGGATGAACAGCTCTTTACCCTGGCTCTGAAGGGAGGAGAGGAGGGGGAGAGTGACAGTAATTTAGTTACAGTATGTTTGTGGTCTGAAGGTTACGTGGTAGGAAATATTCACGAGTGGAATTGCTTTGGTATAAATGGCCTTGTTTACAGAAAGAAGGCTACTTGGTTTTAGCATGTGCATTTTCTCTTGAATCACTTTTCTTGCTCCTCAGGCTTGTTTGAATCTCAGATGTTACTGGATAAAGCATCTTGTGTTATACATTTCAAGAGGCAGGATTTTACGGATAAAAAAAAAAACAGTTGGTAGGTTGTTCAGCGCTTTGATCCAGACATATCGTAACTATTGGATGCAATGCCATAATGAATCTAGTGATCCCTGACCGTTGCTCTTTCTAAAGTTTTCTAAAGTTTTCATTCAATTAAATATGTATGATGTCGACGGATTTCCATGAGCATTGCAACACATACATTAATAAACTTATCAGAATACATTTCTGTTGATCTAACTTTTCATCTAGCACCAGTCAGATCCGGCGGCAGACATACGTCTCTGGGCGGGCATTTGATTTACCAGGGCGGGCCCACCAACAGGGGGGGGGGTTGCCATAAGGCTGTTGACGGTCTTATTAAAGGCTACATCCATTGGTTGGTTTTGTGGCACATTTGTAACGCTGTGCCAAGCACGCAGGCACACTTGAGGAGCGCACACAGGGTGGAGAGAGATTGAGCGAGGCAGTGAGCGTGTGCAGAGATTGAGCGAGGCAGTGAGCGTGTGCAGCGGTCTGCTTGCGCACAGAGCCGGAGTTTGTGAGAGAGCCGGCTTGAGAGTCAATTTCTCTTCAAAATATAATTGATTGCCAGCCTCCCTTGTCCCTGGCTGGCTTGCTAGCTCGTTGGTAACGTAACTGATGTCTTCTAATGTGCCTGCATCTGGCGCTGAGTTGCCATATTCCTTTCATGAACCACTTCCTGATAAAAATAAATGATAATAGCCAAACTAACCTAGCAAGAGTAAACTGACATGCTGCTGTGCCGCATCTCACTCAAAAACCCACACGACTCAACCCAGCGAAAAACCAGTCAGTCAGAACTTCATAGCAAAAATAAAGAAAATGATATTAAACTAATCTTTCAACATAGTTTCAAACAAAAATAAATATTAGGACAAAGCCCTACAAATAACAACAATTAAAATGTTGTATTCAGCCCTGATTAAAACAGCGGGCCCAAATCCTGGATGGGCGGGCCCGGGCCCCATGGGGCCCGGGCCCGCCCATGACACCGGGTCTGGCACCAGTGCAAGTTTGACTTTTGTCCAACACTTACCTAAATACCTGCAAAACTAATGACATTCCTACCCGCCTCAGTTGAACTGTGTGTTAAGTGCCAATTGTACCCTAGCTGTAATCATTCATAGCAGTCACTATATTTTACTCCAACAACTGACATCCACATTACTGAACTTTGGTGTTATGAAATGATTTGAAGATTATAATCCCTGACAGTTGTAATTTAAGTTAACACACACTGCTGTCACTTCACTTATATTTAAAAGGAAATACTTTGTTCCACACACATTATCAGCTTCTCTAATACTTGAATGGAAATTATGTGTAGATGGGAAGGAAGGGGAAGAGAGGGAGAGGAAGTGCAGAAAAATGCCAGAGAAAGAGTGCAAGCAGAAGGAAGAAGCAACATATGGTGTGTGTCTATCTTTAGCAGGACAGCTGCTCTGTGCTGGACCTGGGCCAAAGCAGACCTGGTCTATGTTTAACTTGAGACAAAGGAGGAATAATAGAAGCAAGACAGTTCAGGTTCAGCAGATGCCTTTGGGCCATACCAGGAAAAGAGGGTAAAGTAAGAGAGAGGGGGAGATAAAGGGAAAGAGGGGGAGAAAGCTCTAGGTTGTCTTTGTGAGGTTTCAACAAAAGAGGATCAAAAGATTAGAGAGAACAGTATCCTCTTCAGCAAGGTGAGGACATAGCTCCTGATGACTGATACAGAGATTACTTGAGAAGTTTAGTGTGTAGCCGAGAGCCTGGTTGTGCCTGAAGACAACACTCAGTCCTATTCACTTTTCTTACAGAGCATTGAGCTGCAGATTGTTTGAAGATAGTACAGCTGAGCACATTACAAACGACACTATATTGGAGTAAAACAACAACTTTTATAACTAGGGATATCCATATCTTTTCAACAACAATGTTGATTGCTTATGATCTGATAGCAGCAATTTATTTTTCCCATAAACATTTTTTGTAGCTTCATGTGTGGACCCACTGTGACTCGATGCATGTGATACAGCAAACACTGGACTCCAGAAAGACATTGACCAAGAAACTGGATGTAATGTGGATTGGACACTTAATGGCTGATATATAACTTATTTCATCAGATTGCATATATAATTGATTGATTCTTAAGTCCAGACATTGTCATATGACTGATATGTTTACGTACAAAGAGAGTTCAGCACCTGGAGTTAGTTAACAAAGTGTTAAAAATACAGGGAGTGCCATTTGATGGCTGCAGACAGAAAAGTTCAAGCAATATTCCCCAAGAGATCCGAGGCTTTGAGATCGTCATCTTCAACAATATTAGCTCATCTGACATAAGAGAGGAGGGCAAGGCTGCCGGGCTTTGCTGCTGTTATTTGATCCAGTCCACTGAGGACTGTGTGAAGGTGGATCAAACAAGGAAAACACAGGATGCCCCGGAGGATTAAAACATGCACGTTTAAAGCTATCTGAAGCCCTTAATCTAATGCAATGTAGATTATGTTATGAAAGTGGCCTCACTATGTTCATACAATACAGGTTTCACATCCAACTGACTTAGAAAACATGACATTTGCCTGCCAAAGATCTCTTTTGAAGGCATACTTGTGATTTATATAAACAGTACCATTTCTTTGATGGGTATTTTTTCTCTCTTCCTCAAAAAGGTATCTAGTTTTGAAGAGAAATCTTCAAAGAGGAATCTGACGACAGATTTGGCCGACAGCCCGACCCTATTCCCGTCAATGACTGTCTGCTCTGATGTGTCATTTTCCGGTCAAAGATTGGAGCTGCTTGGATCAGGTTTACATTCGAGACACCTACGTTGCCTCAGGATAAACACTTGGTCTGACTTTCATTGCTGCAGTTGTAAGCAATAATAAGAGTGAGAAAAACACTTTGCAATCCACTTCAGAAACAAGATGAAACCTTTGTGAAACAAACATGTCTAACGTAGATTTTTTTCAGATCAGTTCATTGGTTTTTCTTGTTTTCTGTTCAGTCTGCACACATAACGAAAGCTGGATAGTTTACCTTTAAGTACTATTCTCTTCTTATTCAAAAGTCCTCTTTACACAAAGGTTCACCCATGAACACAGACTCAGTGTCCCTCTGCTCACTTCCCAGCCCATCAATGCACAGACTTCCACAAAGGGAGGCTGTTTTCCTCTGATTCAATCCTCCACTTCTGCAGAGAGGCTGGAAGAAGGGAAAAGAGGGATAACGGGAAAGACATTCCAAACATTATTTAATACCTAACACCCAACTCTTCCATTGCTCAGTGCTCAATGCCCATAAACATTCACTGCATGGCTGCTACACATACAATCTACCTCCATTATTCATGCTTTTTCTTGTTGGCTACAGTTCTTTGCAACTAGTGTGCTTTGGGATGTGCCATGGCTGCACTGGTTCCAATCCAGCTTATCTTTTGCTGACACATGCCTGGATTTGTTTTAAGTTGAACGAGGTTGGTGACAAGATTTGTATAATACTAAGAGACGGTGATATATGAAATTCTCACCCACGAGTCCTATATATTTCAGAGCTGATAAGGCAGATTTCTAAATACCCTGAAATGCTCAGGCGTGTGAATGGAAATGGATGTCTGGAGAATACTATTCATAAGCACATGATTTTGGATGGTACAGTAACTTACACTAATCCAATCAGCTGATGCATCTAGAAGCTACAAAAAGGCTATTCTTCCTTATGTGTGCCGCATTACCACATAACACGCATAGTTAACTGTTTAAAGTACGTCCATTTGGAAGCTCTTGTCAACCACACCATCTGAACTTGACGGTTAATTAAAAGGCTAATTTCCATATTTTAGTTACCTTTGAACTTAAGTAAGTAAAGACTCATATTCCTGTCCCTAAGCAAAGGGAAGACTGGATCACTGCAGAGCTTTGTATGCCAAATATGAGCATTGCCAGAGACTTAACTTCCTTTTGAAAGCCGCAGCTTGAGCAGCTGCTGAAGTGAGTCACAAATTGAAAAATGTAGTGGATAGCTAGAATACCATTGATAGCTCTGCATCATTTAATATAGAGGACCTCAGAAAAACAACATCATTAACCACACATCCTGTACTTATACTACATTCTGTAGAAAACACTGATAAGAATAGTAGATTTTTAAAACACAGAGAATGGAAATGACAAACTGTCCAGTTCCCTTTCTTTTAACTATAAAGCAATGGCATAAAAAAGCAAAGAGTTTAAGAGGGTTGGTATGACCGTGGTGATTTGTCATTGAGCCAAACATTTCTCACATGACATTTGGTGTGGCAGTGACACGTCAGTCATGAGCAACATGACTACATGTACTTCTCTTATTACTGCAGGCCCATGTGCAATCTTATTGTTGGAACAAGACTCGGACTCTAGTGGTGCACCTGCATGTAGACGGGGCATTACCTCCTGCAAAATGCTAAACATCAGCATGCTAACATGCAGGAAATGCTATCCATGCTGATGGTAATGTCATTCTTCTTTTCAGATATTTGGGAATGAACTTTTGCTTACATTAAAAAGTTTACCTGAAGACGACTATCTAAAAATGTAAAAGATCACTAAATGTCTTTATCCAAAGGGCAACATTAATGTTTCTGGCAATCCATTCATTCACTCAAAACAACAAGTGTTACCTGATAGTGGTATTTTGACTTAAGTCATTTGGGTTCTTCCTCTGGGGACTATGACTTTTTGTACAAACTATTGTGCCAATCTAGACAGTGGTTGCTGAGATACTCCACAGGATAGGTATTAGTTGCCGTTAGTGCTATATGCAAAATCAAGGGATAACCGGTTGTAGGTCTCCCTTGAAAAGAGATCTATGATCTCAATGGGACCAATCTGATTAAATAAAGGTTTGAAATTAAATGAAAACCACAGGATAGCATCCTCTGGGGACCATGAATGGCTGTACAAAAGTGCATGTCAATCTATCTGATAGTTGTTAAGACATTTCAGTCTGGAGAATGGTGGGAATACAGACAAACACTGCCATCCATAAAACCAATGCCTGTAGAGTGGCTAAAAACAAAAACATTATCGGGTGATGTTTTACTGATACCAATCTGTTTTGAGGGCAAGACCCAGGATTCCCCATCTCCAATCCCTTAACAATAGAACACCAGAACGGTATGCAGTTCAGCTTTTCATATGGAAAACGCTGTGCTGCAGAAAATACATCAGTTTACCTCAAGATATCCTTTTTCACTTACACCCTGCATTTCCTCCAGTTCAGAGATTACACCCTTAATCAAAGCTCTGTAACGGTTAACACTGCATCAGTGATCCAATCCCAGACCTGAATGGGTTAACAGTTTGTGCCTGTGGAGCCATGAAAGCCATATTCCCCCCAAGCTCCAGTTAAGGTCAATGTTTATTTGTTCACTCCTACTCTTGCGCACATTGAGTCATCAGGCACCCAGTGGGCTGCATCTCTTCTTGCCTTAGATGGCCAGATCCCAGGAGAAATGGAGGAATGCGGTCTAGACACAACACATGAACATTTAGCAGAGCGCTCTTTGGACGGCTGCTCTCTCCACTTTGCTAGCTTTTCATTTGTTGCTTTTAATGCTGTGTTTTACTACAGGAAAATTAATGGAATTCCAAGAGTGCAACTGGCGTATAGCTCAAATATTAATAGTTAATAGTTACTCTGGAGTGTCATATAAATGTCTCAGAAAATAGGGCCTTAGCAGCAGCATGACACTGAAGCAAGTTTACAACTGTTTGTATTGACAACACATCCTAACGCCATGCAGATAGTCACTGAAAGCCTGAGTATGTGGGCCTGCAGAGCACAGCACGTCAAAGGACACAGAAGCAGAAAATAGCTTTAATTGAAAATGCAGCATTAATCCTGCAAAAGTAAAACAACCTGAGCTGTGTGTGTGTGTGTGTGTGTGTGTGTGTGTGTGTGTGTGTGTGTGTGTGTGTGTGTGTGTGTGTGTGTGTGTGTGTGTGTACATATTCAATCTCCCTGGGGTACGTCTATTCATTTAAACGTTAGACATTGCCCCAAAAGACTCAATTCTCTAGAGGCATAGACTCTAGTTTGCTGCAAGCAAATTGGGCATAGGAATATTAGCGTCACAGACGCATGGCTTTGTCGTTTCCATACACTTAGCTTTTTCGCAGGAAATGACTGCCATTAACAGCATTACTTGAGTAAAATCTGAATTGTTTTAGCTGGGTTTTTCCTCCTCGTTGTGTTGCCAAATCTCTATTTACTTTGGGTCCCGTAACACCAAAACCACATGCATGACTGATGTGTTTTACTGTTTTTCATAACTCTAAATTGACCTAACATATATACAGTGGGGCAAAAAAGTATTTAGTCAGCCACCAATTGTGCAAGTTCTCCCACTTAAAAATATGAGAGAGGCCTGTAATTTTCATCCTAGGTACACTTCAACTATCAGAGACAGAATGGGGGGAAAGAATCCAGGAAATCACATTGTAGGATTTTTAATGAATTAATTGGTCAATTCCTCGGTAAAATAAGTATTTGGTCACCTACAAACAAACAAGATTTCAGGCTCTCACAGACCTGTAACTTCTTCTTTAAGAGCCTCCTCTGTCCTCCACTCGTTAACTGTATTAATGGCACCCGTTTGAACTCGTTATCAGTATAAAAGACACCTGTCCACAACCTCAAACAGTCACACTCCAAACTCCACTATGGCCAAGACCAAAGAGCTGTCAAAGGACACCAGAAACAAAATTGTAGACCTGCACCAGGCTGGGAAGGCTGAATCTGCAATAGGTAAGCAGCTTGGTGTGAAGAAATCAACTGAGGGAGCAATTATTAGAAAATGGAAGACATACAAGACCACTGATAATCTCCCTCGATCTGGGGCTCCACGCAAGATCTCACCCCGTGGGGTCAAAATGATCACAAGAACGGTGAGCAAAAATCCCAGAACCACACGGGGGGACCTAGTCAATGACCTGCAGAGAGCTGGGACCAAAGTAACAAAGGCTACCATCAGTAACACACTACGCCGCCAGGGACTCAAATCCTGCAGTGCCAGACGTGTCCCCCTGCTTAAGCCAGTACATGTCCAGGCCCGTCTGAAGTTTGCTAGAGAGCATTTAGATGATCCAGAAGAGGATTGGGAGAATGTCATATGGTCAGATGAAACCAAAATAGAACTTTTTGGTCAAAACTCAACTAGACGTGTTTGGAGGAGAAAGAATGCTGAGTTGCATCCAAAGAACACCATACCTACTGTGAAACATGGGGGTGTAAACATCATGCTTTGGGGCTGTTTTCCTGCAAAGGGACCAGGACGACTGATCCGTGTAAAGGAAAGAATGAATGGGGCCATGTATCGTTAGATTTTGAGTGACAACCTCCTTCCATCAGCAAGGGCATTGAAGATGAAACGTGGCTGGGTCTTTCAGCATGACAATGATCCCAAACACACCGCCCGGGCAATGAAGGAGTGGCTTCGTAAGAAGCATTTCAAGGTCCTGGAGTGGCCTAGCCAGTCTCCAGATTTCAACCCCATAGAAAATCTTTGGAGGGAGTTGAAAGTCCGTGTTGCCCAGCGACAGCCTCAAAACATCACTGCTCTAGAGGAGATCTGCATGGAGGAATGGGCCAAAATACCAGCAACAGTGTGTGAAAACCTTGTGAAGACTTAAAGAAAACGTTTGACCTCTGTCATTGCCAACAAAGGGTATATAACAAAGTATTGAGATTAACTTTTGTTATTGACCAAATACTTATTTTCCACCATAATTTGCAAATACATTCTTTAAAAATCAGACAATGTGATTTTCTGGATTCTTTTTCTTATTTTGTCTCTAATAGTTGAGGTATACCTAGGATTAAAAATACAGGCCTCTCTCATCTTTTTAAGTGGGAGAACTTGCACAATTGGTGGCTGACTAAATACTTTTTTGCCCCACTGTATATTATCAGGTATCAATAACCTTTCCCATGTAGGTTTGTGCAAGACCTCTGTCTGTAGGCTTAAAAAGTGGCTGCGAGGCAGCAGTATAATCTGTTACACTGCTGTCCACCATTTTTGTAAATCACATATACCAGGGCTGCAGTCGAATAGTCCATTTAGCTTAGGAACCTTCCTAACCGAGTGAAATGACCCGGAAGTCCCTTAGTGGCAGCCATGATAAGTGCCATTCGAATTCTCTACATGATAGGAAAGGAGGTTTCAAACTTCCTTTAGCTTAGGAACCACTGGACATCCCTCACCGAAAGGAGAGGAGAAAATGCTGCCCCACAATGCCTTGCAGCCGCAGCATTTGCCGTCACATAATAGTTCACGGAAACAAACGATTATGACCGAGAAATTATATCATGAAAGTTACGGTGCTTATTAAGCATTTTAAAACGTATGTGGTAAGTTGCCAAAGTGCTTTGTTTTGAACGTTCATCAAAGAGCGTTCATCAGTATTATAATCAAAAAGAGAAATATAAACGTTAGTTTTTCCTGAAATTATCAAATAAAGTCAACATCTCACAGTCTTTACTGAGCTGTGTGGGGTTTGTTCAACTTTTAAAAAGATGTTTGAATGGTGATATACACAGTGATAGATGTTAAGGACTAACGTTTATAATAAATACATTTGTATTGATTTTAAGATCTTTTCATAAAATCATACGTATAGGGATCATTTGTATTAATGTGGACCGGAGGGAGAGGGTGACGAGCAAAGGTTTCACTTTCCTTTTTTATTTTACTTCCAACTTTGGTCATGAAGAATATGTTTCTCTGTTGTCCACGTTCATAAAGCAACAGCATCAGAGCACGGTGCAGAGTCTCTAGATGAGTCCCTCGTTCTTATTAAACATCCATGTTGTAGTCCGCTGTATAGAAAACTGTAGTTTCCATAGTTTCCCCACAGCAGCAGACGTACAAAATGACGTCCGCTGGCGCATCATAAACACGTCGGATAGTGAAAGTGCATTCGGATTCTCTAAAGTACCGCAGTCTCTTCTCCTAAGTCCTTTTGAATTCTCCTATCCACTATCCCTTAACCCCGTGACGTTTCACTCAGAGGTCAAGGAATAGACGATAGGGTTAGCACTTAGGAGCTGATTTTTGGATTATCCGACCGCAACCCATGATGCCCTTTGCAAATTGTTTCCTTGCTAATTTAAAAAAGCACATGCAGCATTATGGCAACATTCTACTGCAATGGTTTGAGAAGTTTCTCCGACACTTTCATGGTTTTTTTCCTGCTGTGAAAAAAGGCACTTTTCAATTCTATATGGGTGTACTTTGAGAAGAAAGATTGTGTGCAGAGATTCACTGATATGTTATGTTCTATTGTTACCAGCTCTATGAAAGGTACCTTGAGGGCATCAATGACCAGGTCCCGGGCCTCCAGCTCTCCCTCCAGGATGCTGAAAAGCATTAGCAACTCTGGCTTGGTCAAGCTCTCCATGTTCAGCTTGGACTGTGAGGGCAAAAGATACAACATAACGGATTTACTAATTTAGATTTCCTTACACACTCCAAAAAGTAAAAGAAACACACTCTGAAAGGAAACACTGAGAAACCAAATGCTTTACTAGGAAAACAAACAGTTTTACCACCAAAGATTCTCAGTTATTACATCTTAAACAAAGCCATGCATTTTCCAATTTTGCAAAATCAGACATCCAGACAGACATCTAATCTATATGATCTGGCCCCCTGATTTATGAGCTTAATGTGGATATTATCTTTTAGGAGGGGGTCATTTTGCAGGACACAACCATTGTAATACATATGTTGTAAAACATTTTCTCAGGAATGAAAAGAAACCAGGTAGCTGATTTAGGGTGTAGGGCAAGAGGTGCGCGCTACATAACAGACCTTTTTAATGAGTTAAAGGTAGAGGAACTTGACTTTTAAGTTCATGGTTGAAACTAATATCACTTTGTTTTGTTTTTCCCATTGCACGTTCATTCATAATGGCTCTCGTGACAGTTGGTTGTTTTGTGTTGGAAACATGATGTGGTCTCTTTGTAGTGTCTCTGCGCTGTAATCTCACAGCTGTGTTGCTACTGCTGACAAGCCCTGTGGTGTCCTCACCCCAAACATGCAACCGCACTCTGGCCAGAAGAACGTATGCGGGCCCCTCTTTGAAATGAGATCAAAGCTGGCGTTATTACACTAAGCATCCTTTTCAGATCATTATGCTTGATGTGTAGATTGATATTCGCTGCACTGGCTGACTACTTACTAAAAGAAGTATGCTCTCAGCCTAATTAGAAAAAAGGCAGAAAAGATCTCATTGCTTTTACTAGACATTGATCCACACCTAGTATTCATTCAACAGTATGTCCGAGCTTCTCTCAGAGCACTCTGTGGTCACCACAACTTTCCGCATCATGAAGAGCGGGTGGTCTCATCTCTTTGGGCACTGGTTGCATAATGACAGACAGTACCCTTTTCAAATATCAGCTAGTAGCTACAATATTTCCCTACATCTTTAACAAAATAGACAAACCTGGAGAGCATATTTCTTAAACATACTGTGCCACTTATTTAGAGGAGCATGTAGAAAGAGGGTGATTGAGCGGTGACCCTGGTGAACTGCACCTACAGCCTAATCCCTACAGCGGCGTCATCTCACAAAGAAGGCATACAGTGTTTCAGCTCTGCCTTCACCAGCACTCACGCTCTCTGGCTTAACCACAGGGATAAAATGCTAATTAAACTACAGCATACACACCTCCCTTGGTTTTGCTTTTACTGGCTTGCTCGCTAATTTCACAGTCTGCTGTAATCACTGTGCGAAAGTGTGTGTGCTGTTATGAGAAATGTCTGGCCCAGTTGGAGCCTTCATGTGTCTTCACGCTTGTTTAGATCCTTATCATTATTTAATATTATTTCACCTAATCCCCTAGGGTTAGAGTTAGTAATCATGAGGGTACACAAACACTAAGCGATGATGGGAAATACACATTTTCCCACACAGTGGCTCTAGTTCCGATGACGAAAGCCTTGTGTCCATAATCCTTTTGATCCGTGTTTGTTTTAAGCCTGGTCAGCCATGTGCCTAGTCTGCAACACTGTAAACTCATTAAAAACACATAGAGGCTCCTGTTGCAAAAACATGTGCTTTGCCCTGGTACAAAGAGGTTTGTAAGTAGCTGCTTGAGAGTCTTCTGTGAACAGTATAAGTGGAAAATGAACCTCCTTCACTCAAATCATATCAAAGTCCTTGTCATTAAAAATCAACTTCTCTTAGTCTGCTCATGTTGCTCAATTTGAATCTAAAGTTAGCAATAGGCACAATATGTCATATAGCATTGAAACAGAATGATCTTGAATACAAACATACAGTGCCACACATTCCCTTGTCTTTAAATCTGTGGAAGACTTTTCCAGTCATCTTTCAGCTGGCTGTAGCCCACTGGTCAGGGAGGGGGGGGGGGGGATACACTGTGTGCATGAATTCCGGTCACAGACTTGGCCACAAGATGAGGGTCAACTGAGGGGAAGTACAGCAGCAGAGGTCTCTCAGTTTCCATGTTCTGGTCATCAGGATGGCTGACCAGATTCAGCATGTCTGCCAGCTAAATTGGATTTGGCAACAAACCTATTTCTTTTGTAAGTTACTTAGGCTACTCACAGTTTGCTGCCAATTGGCTTTTAATGCAGCCTTTAAACACGTATTAAAACGAATGCATTAAACTAGTATGTTGCCACTACTGAGTAAATACATGTTATTTAACAACTTCAACTACAGTACATGAATATAACCAGCACTTTCTTTAAGATCAGTGATCCTCAGCAACCTTACTGGTGTGTTGACATGCCGCTACCGCCTTTCTTCTTCGCTGAAAATATGTTTGTAATGATACATCTTTAATGTATTTGAACTGTAGTTTATAGCACAAACAAAACACACCTGTGACATGTAATCTTAAGAAGATGCGGTGCAAAAGGTTCGGCCTGTAGCGTTGACTACTTTTCTGTTTTTCTTTTCTTTAGGAGCAGAAAGTGACTACAAGACGGTGAAACACTACATATTATCGTCTCCGGTTTAAAACCGCCGACACAAAAACGTTTTCTGCGGATATTCTTACCTTCATGAGGCCCTCTGAGGTCTTTAAAAACTCCAGCATGAACTTTTCTCCTGTCAGGAGATTTGTTTCACTTGATTTGCGTCCTCTGATCCCGATGCAACGGAACAGTTAGCGGCCAAACACTGTTCTAACTGAAAGCTCAGCTAACCAATAGGCGAGGCGGAGCTCGGGCCCCTGATCAATGAGAGGCGAGCTTCTGGGAAAAGGGGCAGGGCCAATGACGTCCTACCTCTTGGATTTTGGTTGGATTTCTTTGTTTAGTATTTGTCGAGTGCCTGCATCTTCTTAAGAAGTTGTCAGCATGTAATTTCTCCGGACACAATTATATTTGATGGTGTCTAGTGACTGTCACGTGTATACACGTTACTGGTGTTGTTGTCATTTGTTATGATGATTTCCATATCTCTGTAAAACTTATTTATAACTTGATACATTAATATGTTTTAGGATTGAACACAAACTTCTATAATATATTTTCTAAATGAAGCATAAGCAGTGGTGGAAGGATACCTTTTAATGTTTTAAACTAAATATTTGTAGTTATATATTCTTAAAGGATTAACATTATTTGAACAGTAATTAACTATTTTGTGAATTATAGGAAAGTTATTGATACACATTGTAAGCAGCATTTCAATCCATGTTTAATACAGGTATGAAGGCCATGCACAGACAAGAACAAATATATTATAAATACAGCAGCATGTAACAAAAAACCAGATGGTAGGCAGAGAAAATAATCATGACATCATAAAAACTAAATCCACAGTTCATTTCATCTTGCAGAGAAAATGTCACCATATAAACTATATTGACCATGTGTTAGAACTATCCCAACATTATTAATTATTCAATTGGAAGCATCCCTTGAATTGAATTTTGGATTTGTGGGATTACAGTATTATTGACTGCCATCTGGTGGCATATTCACAGCAAGAAATAGAGAAGCCTATAGTCTGCAGAGCTACAGGAAGGCTGTGTGCTGTTGGATAAAAGTCAATGGGTTTCTGAGTTCACCTGGGAAATCACAAGCTTTACAGACAGTAGACGCTAAGAGCTAATATAGCAGCCAGCTCAAACAAAAGGTACTGACAACTCTCAGACCAACATGTTTTACGGTTACATTTATTTATAAATCACAGAAACAAACTTCCCACAACTCCTGTCTCTTATTAGTAGCACAGAAAACATAAAGTTGGCTTTGGAGATCTAACTTTATAGTGGGTGGGGGGAGGGGGATCAAAGCTATGTTGTTGTTTCTGTGGTTTTGTCAGCTGTTCGACAAAGAGCTCCAGATGCCATGTGACAAAACTCATAAGAGGCATTCATCTTGAATGGATCTGAATATAAAAGTCTGTTAAGGATTGTAATACATTAGAGCCACCAGTAGAGTGCAATGCTTCCACAACTCAAATTAAAGTAACCAAAGTGGTATTGTTGGCACCAAATAAACATGCAGAGATTAGTTCATAAGATCCAGTCTTTTCACCATGGATAAGCATAATGGACAGTCCAGTACTTTTACTGTTACTGGTTGCATGTAATGTTGGCAATGTGCTCCATGTCCTGTCAGATATGCATGTAATCGGCAGCCAAATACTCATACAGTGATTTAGATCGTAATACTGCAATTTAAGAGCAAAAAAGATGGGTACATGTTATCTGTTGGACTGCAATATTACTTGAAGTTACTTCTGTTTCGGCACTAGAGCCTCCTATCTATCTTGAGGGTATACAAAGAGCCAAGTCAGGCAATTGTCGCTCCTGATAGGCTGATGGTGCAGGGAGCCTCCTTAGCCCTAATAGAGAGTCTCTATTTCAGGCTCTTCATTAAGCTGCTCTGCTCAGACTGACTGCTGTGGAGATCTCTGTCCTCACAGTCTTTGTCCTGTGTCCTTCCTTTGCCAAACGTGTTTTTTATTTTTTTAATAATACTTTCTCCAACACAGTTTTGTATATTTTGTATAACAATTGCCATTGCTAATATTGTTAAAAAAAGATGTGATGCTGAAACCCTGCAGTCCTAAAAATCCTGTTTGAAAGAACGACTCTCAAGTCAAAATGTTGTGTCAGCAAAACTTAATTTTTGTTCTTTTGTAATTTTTCACACCAATCTTCCCCCACGCTCTCTTCTCATCTCTGCTGACATAATCGCTGACTGGGCTGTTTTTGAGAAGTCCATAGCTAGATTTTGCCAAAGGTGTCCTGGCTTTCAATGAGTTTCTAAATCCATGTCCAAACAGAAGAATCCCATTTAGCTCACAGTAATGGAGCCTCATCAAAGGCTTTGATTTTAAAATAGCTGCTTGAAACGATTAAGATTAAGTATACCCTTAAGTATAATGTTCACCTCAGATTGGGTCCCCTCAGCTGTCTTAAAAATGTTTCAGGTTCCACTAAAATAAAATGTTTCAAAAGTTCCCTTAAAAACTGTAAACACCAACCCCCAAACATCTGGGGCATCAATAATATAATTAATACTACAAAACTTCAATCTCTCCCTCTTGTGCCGAATCATTTTCTGCTTCAGTTAAAGTATTTTGGCATTCAGAATGAATATTTTATCTCAGTTTCACACCTGGATCTCCCGGCCAGACATAATGTGGAATTGACACACCGCAGTGGCACAGACACGATCAGAGGAGGGATGGAGAGAGCGGTAAATATAGCATCCCAGTCTTGGCTTGAGCTGACAACAATCTAGGACGTAATCTGAGGCAGTTATCAGCATCTGTTGCCTGGCACCCGGTTCTGTGCGGGTTTTAGTTATGCATCAAGTGCTCCATATCTGTCACTTCTTTATTTGCATCTGATTCCCTGTACAGAGGATGCATTCAAGAGTGTGGGAGGATGTAACCTCTCAATACCCCCCAGTGAGTCAGTCTGTCAGTAAAACACACATGGCTACTCCACTCCCATTGCATGGGAGGCTGTGAGAAAGGTTAAGGTTGAGAAATGGATTTGTTTTGCCAGTTGCCATGTTAAACGTAAATTGCCAGAGTGCTTGACCTTGAAGCAGTCCTGATTAGTTATTTGCATATCTCCAGAGATGAAATGTGTCATCAAGCAGATGGTGTCACTGTTCCCAATATATTTGTTTTCTAATCAGATGGCAGCAGCTGTAGGTGGAATTTAATATCGTACAACTCATTTGAGTATTCTCTGCACGTTGCTTACTTACAATGCTTTAATGGAGAGCATAGATGGAACCCTAGAAACTGTGAACAAATAAACTGTGCCCCCTGTTACCCCACTTATTCAAGTGTGGTTTCACCTCAATCACCAAAAGATAAAGATGATCTCTGTATGGATTAAATAAAATAATAAAATAGAACCAATCTAATTTATAATTGCGACAACATGAAGTCTCCGAGCTTAGACAAACTATAGCCCTCAAGAGCTGACAAAAACGGAGCCCACTACAACTCACTGGCTTACAAGAGAATCGAGACAAATGGAGGTTTGGGGTATAAGTGATTTATGGCCCCCTGGGTGATATTTAAATCAACTTTTTTGACAAAGTTATTTTCTCTCAAACTAGAAAACTAACTCCACCCAATTTGGGTGTCTATAGCAATTCTGTTCCAAGACTTGTGAGTTATAAAGCAAGAGTTTGTTGATCAGCATGGGGCTGGGAGAGTTTAATGACCGTGTCGGAGATGAATACACCTCAGCTCATTTCCCTGAAGGTGACTTGTTTTTGTAAACCATGCAGTGAGAAATACATCAGCTGAGTTTGATGGCGCAGAGGTACCGTTTGATTTAATATGTCATTTACTGCGAGAAAAATTGACATCTAAAACTCAAATGCCAAAACCTTGAAAGGTGACTTATTGAGTCCTTTATGATGTCGACGAAGAAATGAAAAGGATCATTGCTTTCTCTCATAAAAACAATCAAGCTAAAACAAGTTTACTGGACTCAATATTTCCCTTTAATACTTGACCCAATCTGCCCGACTCAAAGAAAGGTTTGAAGGTTTATTCTCTGTAGCTGCAATATAACATGATCCATACCACAGATGCAGACAACTAGCAAAATCCTCAAAGTTATTAAAATAAAAGGGCAATGAGATATCATGTCTCTCTCCTGCTTCCAAATGATACTCAAAGTACTGTCTAAAAACAGCTATTTGAATAAATAATGGCACAATACATAACATGGATATCTCTGTGGGAAGAGGCGGCCTGTTTAACCAGGCAACCATCCAAGCTTAAAGCACCAGATAGCAAAATTATGAATGGTAATTTAATCACATAATGGATACACCAAAAGTCTAATTCCTTGTGTCTGCTCCTCAGTAGCAAGTATGCAGTGTGAATTGTAATGACGGGTATGGAGGACGATTGTTTTATTCCATTTTAGACAACTCTAGTCGTGACTGATGGGAAATGATCTCCAACTGATTTTATAAAGTAACTGGAAGGGGAGCGCATTGCTTTGCATACCTGATATAAACTTTGTAAAACTGAATTAGATTATCTACTTCATAAGAAATATCAAAGCTATAAAAAACGTTAAGAGTGCCTTTGTCATTTATTCTCCTGCTTTACAATATACACTTACATATTGATCTAAGGTGCAAGAGAGTATTCAAAGAGACAGTTGATAAGATTGTATGATGTGTTTTGATAAATGATGTTATTAGAGGTGGGGGTTAGATGACACCATTCAGTTTTCATTGTAAATTCAGTCCATGTGTCACTCCTCATTCAGCAGCTGTCTGCACATAACTGCAAATAACTTTCATATTTAACCCTTTATTCAGATGAGAAATAATATTATTGGACAATTATTCAACATACTGGTGTACACATACAATAACGAGAAAGTCTAATGTCAGTCTTTTTAAATTCTAATGAATATGTGCGAATAGCAACTACCAAGTGGTTAAGGGTACAGAAAAACATTTGTTACATATTATTAAAAATAAACAATGTTAACTTCACGTCTATGACAGGAGGTCTGGTCCCCTGCATAATGTCTGTCGTGTTTCATTCCTTTCTCTCACAAAGACCTCCACACCCATACCTCCAACCTTCTCAGCCTAGCCTCTGGGCACAGTACTTGACTGTTCCGATTGCCATTTCTTGCTTGTGACTATCATTACTTCAATACTGAAGCATTTTGGCCGAAATGTCAAAGCTAGATAGTTATCTAATTAATGAGCTGTTTGAAAAGGCTGTTAGTTAGGGGTTACATGCATGGTTTTGTGCTTGAAGACAGATATTTGATAATCAACATGGAGCTCATTTGAATAAAGAAACGGCAATGTTCTTGTATTGCAGTAGCGCTAGCATGATAAATACTAATGTGAGATCAAACTGTTAGTCTGTTCAAACATTATCCCTTATTTGCTACTCAGTTTACATACTTGTACGTTCTTATTTTTATCTTAACAGAGTCAAGGCTTTTAGAAGAAGGAAAAACAGATGTGTCTGGCAAATATCTGGTTACACTGACTGCGTTTTCTGGAGTAAAAAGCCAAATCATCAAATAAGGGGTTGAGCTGCTAATGCATCCTTAATAGCTCCTAGGGCCTGGCGTACACATGCGTGGACATCACATTTTTGGTCACATGACTTCACCACAGTCAATAGGCTACATGCACTAGGGTCTGAGACGTACTTCCGCCTTAGCCGTAATACTGCTTGGGAGCTTCCGGTTTGCTTCCGGTCTGCGTAGCTGAGCGTCCACAAATGTTTTACTGTTTAAATCTATGGTTTAAATATGAGTCGACGGAAGATTTTCAAAACGGAGCATTTGCAAAGACAAGTAAAGAACTACTCCGAGCACTGCTGTGTCCCACTTTGTACGGCATCAGCTAAATTTAACGGGGTCCTAAGTTTCCATGGCTTTCCGACCGAACTCGAGCTGCGAAGACAGTGGCTGGTTAAAATACGACGCGATAACTTCACAATCTCCTCTCACTCCAAGGTCTGCAGTCGTCACTTCGCTACGGATCAACTAATAGAGCCAAAAACCCTTGATGGCCGTAGGAGGCTTGTGAAAGGTGCTGTACCAACTTTGTTTGAGTGGAATCACTTCACTGCTCAAACACCGCGGGGTAGTGTTTGGGAGAGAAGGGAGCGGCCCACTGAACCAGTCTCTCGGGAGGAGCAGGAAGAGCACATGGATGTCCGTGACCATGATTACTGCTCAGCCCCTGAACCAGCTTCACTGGACATGTCCTCTCAAGCTACAGAAGACAACTCCAAAACAGTGGAGGATCTGCAGAAGCAACTGCAGGAGTTAAGAGTCCAGCGAGAGTTTTGCTTACAGCGGTTTGCTGGCTCCGACGACAACATCCGATTCTATACCAGGTAATGTTTTGGCTAAATTCTATCCAAGTTTTTGAGATGGGTTAGCTTATAAAGAATCCTGTTTACCTGCCGTTTGACTGCTGACTATATGCATGCAGTGTTGGAATAAGTAGGCTACTCAACTTAACTGAAGTATAAGTACAAATACTATGGTTTGAAAATACTCCTGAACTGAACATGTAGAATCATAAATCATGTGTTTTTATAAGTAACTAGAAACTATGAAGGTTAACTAAATGTGGTGGAGTAAAACATACTAATACTAACAACATACTGATAATACTTTACTACAAGTGGAAATCTTCAAAACCTTACCAAAGTAAAAGTACATGTCAATATCCACTGCGTTTCTCCCAGTTGCACACTTAAGAATGAAGAGTAAAAGTAGTCATTCTGTGTAAAATGTTCCCTTTATGTTTTAGATTATTACTGCTGCTTTAATGTAGTTGTTACATGTTACTGCTGTATATTACTATACCTGCACCAAGTGCCTTCTTAATCAGTCTATTTGAATTGTAATGGATTACAGCAAACAAGAGGAAAGCATTAGCCCATGTGTGTCAGTTAACGAGTCATTAATGACTGACATGTGTCTTTTGTGTACAGATTCCCGAGCTATAACCACCTGATGGCCTTCTGAGCCTTCCATTTATAAAATGGTTCATGTCACAAGAGCGATATCAGCTGCCAAGAGGAATGAAGAAGTGGTTACACACGCACGTCCATCAACGGTAAACTACGTTTCTTTTAACACACACTCTAAACACAAACTGAAGGGGAAATGTTTCTCTGACATTTCATTGCTTTCGTGTAGGCTAAAAGGCTATAGTACTCAATCATTTTTGAATACATCAGAGAACTAAAACAACTTAATGTTTTTCCCATCGTGTGCTACTCTCATAACATTAATATAGTACCCTTTTTTTGTTTTTATCTTCCAGAGACAGCTGCTTCAGCCAATTGACGAGTTCTTCCTTTTTCTCTGCTTCCTGTCGGTGGGTTTGAAAGAAAGGGACCTTGCAAACCGCTTCAACATACACCAGTCCACTGTGAGCCGCATCATTGCAACATGGACAAGTTTTCTTACAACTTTATTGGGGTCACAGTGCATCTGGCTTACACCTGCAGAAGTTCAAGCCCACCTCCCAGAGGCCTTCAAAGATTTCCCAGACACACAGGTGATCCTGGATTGCACAGAGCTGAGGTGTCAAACACCATCCTCACTCCTCCTCCAAAGTGAAATGTATTCTACATACAAATCTCACTGCACCATGAAAGCCCTGGTTGGCATAGCCCCACATGGCGCAGTGACATTTGTTTCCAGTCTGTATGGTGGTTCTGTCAGCGACAAGGAGATTTTCAAACAGTCTGGAATAGCTGCGTTGTTGACTGAAAACATGGCAGTGATGGTAGATAAGGGCTTCCTGATCAGTAGGGTTGGGTATCGTTTGAATTTCCACGATTCCGATTCCGATTCCGATTCAACTTTTCGATTCCGGTTCTTAACGGTTCTCGATTCCGATTCTTAGAGGGGCAGGGTAAAAAAATGATACATGCTTCTTCCACCAAAAAAATTACATTTATTCGAGAAACTTTTACACAGGTTAGTTTAAAGTAATATTCACATTAATCAGTCTGTTTATATTCACTGCTATGTAACTTTAACCTGAGAACCACTGAAGCTACAACAGTGCAACAGTCCAACTTTTAAAAACAGTTCTTGTTGAGAAAAACAAGCATATCTGCCTCTCAGGCATACCGGGAAGAAATGTTTGAACATTTTGAAGTAAAATGCTTCAATCTGGTGCACTTTAAGCAGAATTACGAGACTAGATCTAGGGGGTACAACTCTAAACACCCATATGAAAAAGATCGGTTTACATTTTAATAATTAAATAACAAATAGCCTACATGTAATGCATTTTATTTTTGTTGTTCATTCATATCTTATTTTACTATTTTATTTATGCATATTTTTTTATCTCCAGTTTAAAACGATATGTCTGGTTTACTGTCCTATAGTATACATTGGAATGATTTCAAACCTGTTTTATCCCAATTATAAAAGAGTGCCTTGGAAATATGTGTTTACATAAATTGTGACCAAACCGTTTGAGACCCACTGAGATAACTTAGACTAAAGTGAACTATCTAAACACTCAGAGTCCTTTACCTCACTGAGCTGAAGTTATTAGGACTCTCCCTCCACATCATTGTAGAAACATCTTCTTCTTTCTAGAGCAGCTAGCACCAGATGCTAATAACAACAGCGCCGGTTCCAGTGCACCCTCCCTTTCTCCCTCGCTCACGCGCACTTTGGCTGTGAGCTGCGGTTGCCAGATAAGCCAACATCCCCCATTTTCATCACTTGCAGCGCCCATCGTACAGGGCAAATGAAAAGTGTAACCGGGGTGAAAAGGGTGTTACATTTACTTAATTATGAATGTTGTTACATCAAGGCCGAAAATTAGGATGAGCACCAACAGTCAAAACATTTATTTTTTTCTCCCAGAGCTGTCAGCGCAGCGCCTCCACAGATCTGGCGCCCGAGGCGAACATTTATAATGCCAGTGCGACGGGCCGGCCCTGGTTTCAGGTTACACTGTAGGAAATGTAGATACAACGCTACATTTCCCGCCCCGCTGCAGTCATGCAGTAGGCTACGGAGAGCGGCGAGAAACATTTCCTCAGGAATCGAAAAGCGGAACCGAAATTCACATTTCTAAATGATACCGTTGGAATCGAAATGTTGGAACCGGTTCCGAACCGGAACCGGTTCTCGGTACCCAACCCTACTGATCAGCGATTGCTGCAAATGCAAAGTGTACTGCCCACCTTTTCTGTCGAAGCAGAAGCAAATGCCGGCCTATCAGGTGAGGGAGACACAGGCCATTGCCAGACTGAGGGTTCATGTGGAGCGTGTCATCAGGAGGATAAAAGAGAACAAACTTTTTGATGGCGTCATCCTCCTGTCCCATGCCTACAACATCACCCAGCTGTTTGCAGTAGCATGTATGCTGTCAAACTATCAGAACAAAGCACTGGTCAAGAAATGGGTGAAATAAGACAAGATGATGACACCTGTGCAGGTAGCTGTGATTAAGCTGGGTGAGCACACCGTTTTGCCTGACACACGCTAGTGTTTTGTTTGAATAAATGGTAAATAGCAAATTACAATGCGTTGATGATTTCTTACAAATGCAATGATTTACTATTCATTACAAAAAAATCACTTCACTTTATTGTCTTTTTAAATACAATTGTATATTTATTTACATATATGAAATGTGAACAAACAATATAAACAATATAAACAATATATATCAAAAACAAAATATTAAATTCACATTTTGTTGTCATTCAGAACACATGATTGAGGGATTGCCTCCTAAAAACAATGGCGGCTGAGCCAGGGTCTAGCAGCTAACTGCTCAGAGTTATCAATGGCTGCAGTGCCCACTACTTTTGTAATGACAGGTACTTCGGCATGTATGTGTAAAAAAAAAATAAGTCTACTTTTTCTCTGATTGCTCTTTGCACTTCTGGATCTGTGTATATTCTTTGCACCAGGTAGTCCTCCTGTGCCCACACTACAAAGTCACACCACTGCATCCCAGACACAAGAAGTTGACCCTGTACTTGCCAGTAATAGGCATGGCTTTTCTTGAGCTTAGGGGAGCCACATTCCATTCCATTCCAGTCGACATAATTTGGGACATTTGAATTCAACAACATCAGGGGAGGCACCAAGCCAGGGCGTAGAGGGGTGAATGACAAGGCCACAAGGGGAGTAGTTCACGTTTGCCAGTCTACTGTATTCAGCTGCTACTGTGGGCTCCATCTCTGCACCTCTCATTTCTGCAGTCTGCCTTGTACCTTTGAGTATTCGCTCTGCAAGAGAGTTAGCAGAGCTCTCACCTCTGACGTGACAAATCTCTCTAAACCTAGACGCAGTAACCCTGGGTTTGCGGAGCAGATGCCACTCTGAGCTAGAGCTTTGCTCACGGGTAGCCTCCTCAATTTTGTGAGACATTTCTAAATCAACAGATAAGCTGTTAATATGCAGTTGCTCCTCTTCTGAGCACACCAGCGGTAAATCACATGGCAAGATCACATACCCCTCTATGGGCAAGTGGGGTGTTGGTGGTGTGAAGTGTGGTGTACCGAGACGTCAAAGCAGGCATCTGATAGGACCGAACACTGCCCTCCTGCACAATCCCGAAGGCACTTTCCACAAGGGGCTTGTCAGGTCTCATGTTCATTGTGGTCACAAGCGGTCTGTCTTCAATGCTGAACGCTGAGTATGCCTCCGTAACTCTGAACAGGCAGGGATCTGGTAATGGCCCCACCATGCCTCTGTAGAATCCACTCCTACAAAGAATGGCAAAGACAATATAGCACATTAATGTGACAAAGGTTAGAAATACAGCACCAGAATTATGAATTTAAAAAACACAGGAAACACAATTTTCCAGCTAAACTGACCTTACTCCAGTCTGCACCATCCTATTTGGTACAGGCTTGGTGAAGACCATGGAGTTGATGGGCCCTGGCTTCACACCCTTAAGGAAAAGACAAGTACTGTTCGTTGAGTCACTTTAAAACAAAAACTCTGTGAAAGATTACAAGTATTTGAACCTCATTGAAATTACCATTGTTCGCGGCTTGTGCCATTGCTGTTCCGATTCAGTACAGCTATGCACAGGTGGCACAACTGACATGTTCAGTTCAGTGTAATGTGCTGTTTGGAACAGCAATGCTACTGTGTGATTGCACAAAACAGTTCCTGCAACACAGGAGCACTGGTTGTGCGTGAGCACCACTGGTGATGAGTCACGAAGCGTTATCTAAAAAAGAGAGAAGAAATACTAGTGATTAGTAACCTCACTTGTGGTAAATGAGCCAGGAGGTTATGAGTAGAATTATTGGTTATTTTTACTGACCCATTATCCTAGAAGAAGCATGTATTCCTGAATGCTTAGTGTTACCCTCTTACCCTACAATACCACAATGAACTTTCTTTGGAAACTAAGATGCCTTGAAAATTGTATTAAAGCAGTTTTGACTATATATTTGAACCCCCATACTTACACATCCATAATCAATGTAATAATATCTGACCAATCAGCTGTGATAAAGCAGTAGGACACTGTAGGACAAGTAGGACACTGTTGAGATTCCCTTAAGGTAAACTAATGTTTAACTGAACTGAAACTCAATAAACAGGGGGGAACACAGTGGCAATGTTGCCTGCCTACACTCAAACTGTGTGCTGTCTCGCTCTTCCTCATTGACCTGTAGCACAAGGCTCTCACGCTGACCTGCCCTGTCAGCCTGTCTTTATTGGACACTGAATGAAAAAAAAACAGAGCAACAGCGTTAGATCTATACTCACGTCAAAACATCTATGGCAACATTGCTTTACAAAAGCCGATACCATTATGCAGTGTGGCTAACAACAAGACAACCTTGGCTAGGCTATAAGGCTATTAAACGATAGTATTTGTTAGCAAAATGGCTAATGTTTTAAAGAATTAACACCAGAAACAGTACATAGCGTTACCCAGAGCCCTATAGTAGTCTACTATAGTAATAGTATAATAATAATAATAGTAGTTATACTATAGGGCTCTGGCGTTACCTAGCTTTTGACAGCTAACGTTAGCATAACCCGGAGCATAAGCTAGCTGGTTAGTACCTGTTACCTTCTTACCTTCATAGTTGTGTATATATGACGCAGCATATAATTTGAAGCCTTTATCGAGTTTGCTGGCTGGGGCTTTAGTCGTCCGGCAAATCCGATGAACATCCGACATTTTTAATTTCGGAAGCTCTTGTAGGCAGCGGGTGTAGAAGGTCGTCATTTTTCATCAACAGGAAATGCATCAGCAGCTCTGAGTAGAATGCGGAAGTGACTGTGCATGTAGCCTATTCTGCTGAACTGGGGCCTCGTGGCCACGTATGTGGGCACTTACACTGCCATCTGGTGGTGTCAGAAGAGTACAACACACTACCGTAAAAATTCAAAATGGCGGCAAACACAAGGGATAATTCAAGTGGCAGCTCCAAATACAAACCTCGACAAGGTAAGAAGTCCTATCCTATTTCAAGGCTTTTTCTGATTTAGATATTTATCAAAGCATTGTACGTTTGTCATGACATGCACATTTGACAAAAAATGTGTAAAAATAACAATTTGGTATGCTGCTAAACATGATGTACATGTATGTGTACATCGTGACTTAGGTTGGTCGAAAATGCTAATATGTTAGTAAAAATGTGCATAAGTAAAATAGCTTATAGCTAACTCTGGTGCAGCTAAAAAGCTGTACATTGTCCCGATGAAATAAATAACAATTAAATAACTAAATACATACATACATACATAAATTAGTTAGGCTGAAAATGTTAATATGCTAGTACAAATGTGCCTTGCTATAGCTAATAGCTAGAGTTGTTTATAGCTAACTCTGGTGCAGTTGAAAAGCTGTACATTGTCCCAGTGAAATAAATAACAAAGAAATACATAAATACATACATATATAAATGACATTGGTTTGTATTTGATTTTTTCATGTTTTTATTTCCAGAGCGTTTTTCTGTGCAAAGAGCATTGGAGCTACTTGGGTTAATTGATGGAGACAACTCAGATTTGGAAGACTTGTCTGACAACGATGATCCCATCCTGGATGCCAATTATCAACCCCCACCACAGGAGCAAAGCAGCAGTGAGGATGAGGATGACAGTAGTGATGATGAGGACCCCATTCCTCAGCCCACTGAGCACAGCAGAGGACGTAAACGTCTCCGTGGTGAAAATAATGGTTAGCCAAGACCCAGTGGATATTTGTTTATTTTAGGCAGGGCCTCAGGGCTAGGTGAAGGATAGGAAGCAAAATGCTTATTTACAACACTTGTTGACAGGTTCAGGGACAGGGACAGATACAGGTTCATCCCGCACTCCCAGACGGCGCCGTCAAACTCAGCAGATCGAGGCTGATCTCTCCGATGATGACTCGGAAGAGCCAACACCAGGACCAAGCACTCAGGGACAGCCCAATAAAGGTAATTGTTATTATTTTAGCATGCCTTGAGGGTACATTTTCAAATCTTATATAAACGTCCACTCAGATTCAACTACGTTATGCACCAATAAACCTCAGTGAATTGCTTGCATGGGTAAAAATATGTAACTTACTTTGCAATAAGTACTATTTTTATTCTGATTCTGGTTGTGCAGGACGTGGGTTGCGCTGGAGGGCTACTTCATTGATGCCAGACCTTGCCCAGTTTGAGCATGAGGACGAAACTGAGCTTGACAGAAATGGCTGGACCCCACTAAACTATTTTGAACAGTATATAGATAGAGATTTGATGAAAATGATTTCAGATTGCTCTAATGCTATGTCACTGTCTAGGAGTGGGGACCCACTCAACACCTCTGTAGATGAGGTTTACCACTTTTTTGGTGCCTGTATTTTGATGTCCTGCATCCGATACCCAACAATCAGGATGTACTGGTCCAAAGCCTTGAGAATCACTGCCATCACTGACAGATTCACGCACGACAGATTCTTCAGACTGAGGGGATCAATAAAAGTGCTAATTGATGATGATGTGCCAGAAGATCTGAGGAAGAGGGACAAATTCTGGAAGGTGAGGCCTTTTCTGGATCGGATTCTGCAAGGCTGCAAGTCTCAGAATCGACCTGAATGCGCATCTATTGATAAGCAGATGATTCCTTTCGCAGGAGCCTGTCCATACTGACAATATCTGCCAATGAAGCCAAACCCAGTTGGCATCAAGAACTTCGTTTGTGCTACAGCAGATGGCACTGTGCTGGACTTTGATCTGTATCAAGGTAAAGGTGCACTGCTTGAGCAGGTTGAAGAAGAAGAGGTGGGCCTGGGGTTGGGAGGCTTAGTCTTGGCTCGTCGGTGTCAAACTCTGCATCGTGGCACGAAAGTATATTGTGACCGGTTCTTCACAAGCATCCGATGTGTGGAACAAATGATGAAGAAGGAGATGTACATTACTGGTACAATAATGAAGAACCGACTCGCTGGCGCGAAGGAGAAGCTACCCTCTGACAAAACCATGAAAAACACAGGAAGAGGTACCTCATCAGAACTTTCCACTGAAGACGGAAAGTTGTGTGTAGTGAAGTGGTACGACAACAAACCAGTATTGATGATGTCTGTTGTTCATGGCACAGAGCCTGAAGACACCTGCCAGTGCTGGGACAAGAAATTGAAACAATATGTGACTGTCTCGCGACCAAGCATTGTCCGTGAGTACAACCTCAAGATGGGTGTAGTTGATTTGATCGATAGAATGATTAGCAACTATCGCATGAGCGCCCGTACTAAGAAGTGAACGATGCGGATGCTAATGCACTTCACGGATCTGGCTTTAGCCAACAGCTGGCTACTATACCGCAAAGACCTCGCAATATGTGCTGCACCAAAGAAGAGCATCATGCAGTTCCTTGAGTTCTGTACGGAAATAGCTACGACCCTCTTGGCCCAGCATCACGGTCAAGGAAGCGATGCAGACCTCTCTGAACAGTCAGAGGAAGAAGACAACTCAAATCAAGGGAAGAAACGTCCTGTGACGGCAGTGCCCCATGTCTCGGTCCGCAGGAGGGCGAATGCCCATCTCCCAGAGATGATCAGCCTAAAGAACGCGGCGTGCTGCAGGGTAGCAGGCTGCACTGGAAGAACCCGAGTGCGTTGTGTGACCTGCAAAGTGTTCTTGTGCTTGCAAGGCGATCGCAACTGTTACACAGCCTTTCACACATAGGTGTGTACATGTCCTATTTATTTTTTTACATGACCAATGCAACATTTCACATAAGCCATACTGTAACTATGACTGTCCAAAGGGGGCAAAAATGTTAGTTTTTTTTCATTTTGTTTTTTCACAATGATGTTCATAACACATACAATAGTAGCCTGTGGTATTATTAGATGCAACAGCGACAATGCAAAATGCTTTTAATGTTTCATATTTTGTTACAGGCATATGATGTCTTCCTGCAACTGTTTGTAGCATTTTAAATGAGCCGTACTGTAGTTGTGACAGTCCAAAAGGAGCAAAAATGCAGTGTTTTCATGTTGTTTTTACTCTCAGATGTTCAAAACATGTTGCAAAACATGCAAAATGATGTGTGTATAAGTTATTAATACAAGCAAAAGCAGCCAGGAAAAACTGCTGTGTTCAAGGTGGAAATAAAAGAGTTTTTCACTCTATTACAAAAAGGTGACTTTAATGACTTTTTTGGAAATTCAGAACGAGTGTCCACATATGTGGACATAATTTTTCTCTAAAAGTACATCATGTCAAAAGATGATACTTAGTTTTTATACTTATCAGGTTCCAATAAGCCCAAATAGCAAAGAGAAATAAAAAATGCATATAAAAAAACAGCTCGGGTCTTAGGAGGTTAAAGGGTTGACCTTCTACAGAGTGGGAAGAAACAACACAGTCCATGTGGTAATTGTGATTTATTTAGTTTTTTAATAAAATCCAAACCTGCAACATGTGTTGGTCGGGGGGAACTATGATCGTCCCAAACACATTCTATCGTCCCGTGGATGATGGACGCCCTTTGTCTCGAGACCCCGGTACCTGAGGTGCTGTAAAATAAGTACTGTCACATTTTCAGAATGTTGGCCTCTATTTGTTACCAAAGTATTGGTTCATGTGACCTCCCTATTCCTCCTGTTGAACTCCATCCACAACGTTCAACAACATTTTTCACAGACACTGCTTTTGCCACGCGACGGCATAACAGCTTTTGACTGTAAGCATCTCAATCCTCTCCTGGTAGCTGGCCATTAGTTTAGTTAGCTCACATTTGAAATGCAGTTGTTCTGTATAAGCGAGCATGCATGTTTAAAAGTTGATCATCTTTATTTAATGTGGGTAGCCCAAATGATGATTATGATTAACATCTGATTAATTGTGCAGCGTCGGGGTTTACTGAAATATACTTTCCTGCTTAGGAAATAAACGTTTAGTATGCCTTATTCCTAAGCTCTTTCTATATTATAGTTAGTGTGTTTTATCTTGTTTATATTAGGAAGTATTGATTTTCACAGACTGTTTCGTGAGGTTTTTGATCAGTCACTTTTTAAATAAGATGTTCTCTTCCGTATGTATATCACCCCAGTGAACAAGAACATTTATTTTTGGTTTCCCATTCACCAATTTTGTCTGTGACTAATCAATAGTCAAAGAAAAGATTGCTTTTTGCGCTGGTGGAGATGTCCCACAGTACGGAGCGTGGTAGGGTGTTTCTCAGCTGAAAGCCAGCCACTTTTCGCTTTTATGTTGAAATGGTGACAATATCGATTCAGAAGACACGCACGCTGAGGGCTTTCAAAGCGTAGCTCTTCCCCCTCCGTATCAAAGAACTGTGTGAGGGGATTTGCGGCTGTTTCCTGAAAGAAAACAAAAATCTGAGCAAGTAATCCCAAAATATCAATGACTGATGTGAAACCATTTCTGTCAGTCGCTGTTTAGAGAAAGACAAGCAGCAGACGTATAGCAAACACTCCCTGAATAGAAAAAAAGGGTTTACTGAGATAGAACAATGTCTTCATGTCCAGATAAAGTAAATGTGTTACTCTTCTTTAGAACTCATCAAAGTCCATGTGTTAGACACAATCAAGCTGATCTGCAGCTGGCCCCGGATAAACACCATTTGACTTTTCAGGTGAGTAAAGTAATTCTCTCTGCGATGTGAAATCACAGGCTGTGACTGCTCATATAGTGCAGTGTTTACCTCCAGCTTTGCCATCATCTCTCGCCAGACAGATTGATTCAAAGGCCCAATCAGACCAGTTGAAGTGGATTGTTTGTTTACGTCTCGCTGGCTCCCTCTCTCTTGCTCTATGACCATTCTTCGTGCAATGCACTCTTTGGGTTTAAAGAAGAAAGGCCACCATTTCTCACTGTGGCAAAGAACCTGAGAATAAAGCCTAAATTCTGCAATTCACATCACTTAAAGGATGAACATTGGAAACCTAGACAAATTGCAATGTGCAAGAGAAACCTAAAAGAGTAGCAAAACGTTTTGGGACGGATTTGAACTGAGTTTAAAGAATTCAAGCATCATGGCGGAGAAGGAATAAGCTGAGGCTTGAAAAAAACTATATCGTAAGCAAAAATGCCAAACGGATGTAGGTAGTATTTCCCCCATCACACATACAACGCCAAGGAGGAAATTGGACACGGACAAAAATGTCTGAATTCTGCTGTCCAAAAAAAAAGTACTCAGTCATACTTCACTCTAATCTAATTGGGTTGGAAATTAAATCCTCAGAAAAGGGTTGGGGACAGAGCTTTTATAAATGAGGTATAATAATAGCCAAAGAAAATTGGATGTAATGATATCAAGTCAATTTTAGGATTACCAAGTTGTATGGAAGGTAAAATACCCATGGACCGAGGAATGAAAAGTGTGTGTAATTGTTTTTGTGGAAAAATGTCAATCATATAACAGCTGCACTATAACAACTCAGTGTGTGAGATCCATATGTGCATATACATTCCCTCCATATTTGAAAAAATGTAGTCCTTTAAAGAATAACTGCATAGAAATGTCAGACTGCCTTCTTTATCGTTTACACTGTGAGTCTTTAGTTGACGTTTTCATAATACATTGAATAAATTCATGACCAAAATGTAACTGAAGCTACATGGAGGAAGCAAAAACCCATGCTGTCTTAATCAAAGTAGAAGATTGAAATTGTTTTTGTGACTACCAGGTTCAGAGCATGTATGTAGCTTTCAAGTTCAAATTACCTTTGCCCATGAAAATATCATCTAAATGTCATCACAACATTGCACCTTAAAACTCCACATGGTCACTGACCTGTGGCTGATCTGCCTCAGCGTTCACACCCAGGTACCTACTGTACCGCTTGCTTTGATTTGTATTTTCACTCACTTTTTTGTATCCCTTCATTCCCCTCCACACACACAGAGTAATATAAGTTGTTTATTTAATGAATAAATAAATTGCCTAGTCAATGATATGTCTGAAAACAGAGGGGTAAAACAAATCCTTTGGAAACTTTCCTTAACATCCTATTTGTACATTTCAATTTTGTTCAGCAGGCTGTTTCAATCAACTTGGGGAGGCCCAAATGAAAACATAGACTTTGAGAATGAGAATGGATACTGTATTGTCAGAGTTCCTAGGCAACGAGTTCATATGAGGAAGAAAGTCCAGCGGGCAAAGGCAGACGGGAAAAGAGAAATTGTTGGCCGGTGAAGCATGGCAGAACAGAGCTGGATGTGAGCGTAGCTGATGAAGCTAGCTCGGAAGCTACTGACCAGGCTGCAGGTAGGATTGCTGAATGGAAGGCAGGGAGATTAACAGGCAGGCATGAAATTAACCCTGCGGCAAGGGAGACAAAGTTAGAGACAAGCCAAAAATACGATGCAATATATAAAGTTAAACACAGAACTCAAGGGGCTTGAGACGGTATACCCACCATGGCTGAAATAATGATCTGGTGATGAGGAATTGAGGTAGGTATACTGCAGAGTAGATGGGTAGGTGTATTGAAGGTGTGATACACACACACACACACACACACACACACACACACACACACACACACACACACACACACACACACACACACACACACACACACACACACACACACACACACACACATGCAGAGACAAAGCCCAGGAGGATACTCAGGGGACAGGGAAACACAAGATATAACTGGAGGTATAGCCGTTATGGATGGATTGTCATGAAATGATATTATATTATTATGATATGTATGGTGCCCAGAGGTGGAATACTAATTACTTTGGTGATCCCCTGACTTTTCCTCTAGCGCCACAATCGGGTCAACATTTAATTTTTCTGCTACTTTGGTTTATGAGCAAATAAAAACTAATGACATTCCCATCAGCCACAGTTGAACTTTAGTGCTAGTGTTTTGTGGTAATTAGCAACTCTTAGCAGAAGCTACATTTAGATTGTGAACATCATAAACCTTATATCTGATCAGCATTTTGGAGTATGTTAGCATGTTGATGTTAGCATCAATTTCTCTCAGTACAACTCACAGAGCTGCTAGCCTGCTGTAGGTTCTCAGTCTTGTTTCTCATAGCATTTTTGATTTTTAGAATAGTTTAAAATCCCATTCCTGTCATTTGTCTAATCAATTAATAAACCCATTTCAGCACAGTAGAATTGATTAAGATGATATTGTTGATTTTCTCAAATGTGTTCATCCTGCCTCCCTCCCTCCCACAATCTAGCGACTGTCAACCATCTGTTTACTGCTTTGATGTCTCTAAATAACTGTTGCAGATAATCATGCAAACAATTATACATTAACTAGTCCAAGACAGGAGAGACCCACATGGGCTTCTATATCCTTCTGTTGCTACATTGACATTTATAGGCATTGTTTTAATGTGCATGGAGGCGTCTGTCATTCATTTGTAATGGCATACATGCAACTGTAAATAATGTAAGTATTACAAAAAAGGAAAAAAAAGTAGATACTTCCGTCTCCCGCATCAGATCCAATCTTAGCTGTTGCGGGATGCTTGTCATATTTTAACTCATTGAGGTGGACGGTTTTGTCAGCCAGGACCTCTATAATTGAAAAATATTCATTACTGTATGTAATTTATTACTTTGTCATATATCAGCCTTGGACCATTCACTGCACTCATTAGAGTTTTAATTAAAACACTAAGCTACGATAACGGTGCTATTTTCTGAAGGGCAATGGAAGATAACGGGAAAGGTTATACGTCTTTTAAAAATTGTTGACAACAAAGTGAAATCAACATGTAAGGTCTAAATCATCATGTTCACATCACTCTGTTGTGTACATCCTCAGACATTTAAACCTCCATTTTTCAGATTGCTATTTTGACTTTGTCCTTGATGTAAATGAATCATTTAGAGCCTTGGTCTCACATTAAATGTATTTTTATTCAGACACTGTGGTGAACATTTAGATCATTCATTTACATTTCTGTGCCTATGTACTTCAAAGGCATATTAATCTTAAAGCAAGTTGTAATGCACCAGCACATGTACAAAGAATGCCTTAAAAACTACTTTCAGGAAGATTAATGTACATGAAAGTGCATTCACATCATAGCTTTAATGTATAATTGGTTAGCATATCACACCTGCATTTTGTGAATCCATTTTCTGTTGACAAATGAGTTCAAACGCTGCCACAAAGCTTTCTATTCATCATCTCAGTGAGACTTATGGCCATGTATATATGCTAATTTCTCAATTCACTCCCAACTGACTTGACTGTTATCTTGTGAATTTCACATACGATTTTGCATGGTGTTTATTTGCTCTACAGTTCAAAGCTTTAGAACTTCCCAGAGTCAAAGTGAATTATCTCTAAGCGGCGGGCCTCTTTTAGCAGCTGCTTAACACAACCACCCTGATGGTGCTGGTCAACACTGAAGCCAACCCACATTTCTTTTTTATTTTCGCATTTTCCCTGCATTGCCACAACAGAACAGGATTCATGCATGTTGGGCCGTGTTGTGGTTTGTATAATGAAGCCCGGGCTTTCTGTAAGTGACTCATAAGATGACTGCTCAAACACAATCGATGCTACCGGCTTTTATCTGAACGCATTCATCCACACCCACACTATCTCTCTGGATCTATACTGTCAGACTGATGGGCTGAGTCCCTTTTTCAGATTTGGGATTTTTCATACTTTCATACAACGATTCAGACACTACCGTCTTTCTATATTTCTATCAATTTTCTTTCTTGTTCTTCTTGTATCCTTTCCGGCCCACTGCTTCTCAAGCTGCCCATGCTGTGTAATTGTCAGAGGACACCTGTTGGTCATGTCCCCCTTATTACCTTCACTTCCTTTTTTGACCACCAAGTCTTCATTGTGGTTGTTAAAATGTGATGCATGCCACTCTATGATTTACATAAGTGACAGCTGCTTTCATTCCCAGTAAAATATCCCCTGTAACTATCTTGAATTTCAGTAAAGCATGATTCAATGATGAATGGGGAAATGGATAATGCCTGTATACTGATTCTTCACAGATAAGGACTTCATACCCTTTTCATTAAAAACATTCCTACACATGATAAATGTTCAATGAACCAGAGCTTGGCAGAAAGATTACAGGATACGAAAGCATTTGCAATCATCATGGGTCATATAGTGAGGGCTGTTCTACATTTACAAGTTATGCGAGTGCAAGGTATTTCAGAAAGAACGTTGGGTTCTCAACCTAAAATGGGGAATGAAATAACCCAAGATGCAACACTTTATTGAAGAACATAGGGTTTTACTGCTATAATATATTACTCTACTTTTTTTGAAAGATTTAATATAGGACAAAGATGTGGCTCTCCTGATCTACTCAGGCAGTAATTCCTAAGGGAATGGGTATGTTATTGCCCCTGATTTTGCAACTACATTTTGAATCTCTCAAGCACACTCACTACTGCTCAGGCTACAATTAGGCTGCTATTAAACGTTCAATGACGTACTCTGTTATGTTAAAATTAGCTTCACAACTGCAAGAGAGAAGATCCAAGGCTTTATGAGAGCACAACCTTCAGTTAGCATTGTGTTCATGCATCATTGGTTGCAAGCACAAAAGTGTGGTTAAAAAAGAATGAACCAGTATATTGTTTTTTTATTCTAAGCATTCTAAGGTTCAGGGCTTGTATTGGTCCTACGAACATAGCCACAGTGTAGTTATGACGATGAAAATCTTAGGTCACAAAAACCTCAAAACCTTTTTGACATGTTTTTGTTTCATTATCCAATAGTCTTCAGCCCCCACCGATGCTGACTCAAGTGACATTAAACGTTCCTCTAGTAATTCAATCCTTTTTCTATCTCTAAATTTAAGCAATTTAGCAGATGTAATAAATATATATATATATATGTTGTTAATAACATTGTCAGTGTCAGCTACTCACACGAATACACTAAAGGCAATATTTGAGTCCAAGTGGATATCTTTATAAATATTCACTTGAGGTTTATTCTGAATCTGAATTGGAATAAAGGTGTCATTTTGTGAATTCAAGGTGATCTTATTCATGTATATTCATCTCTTTATGTTCTAAAGTCTTTGCAGAGTGTTTTCCCTGTGGACTGAATGCCACAACTCAAGTGCTGAGAAAAATGTTTTGCTCATGACAAAGAAAAACATGAAGGATAAGAGGATGAACAAAACAAAATAACTATGAAATAATTGCTTTCTTCTAGATAAAAAGATGTTATTGTAGACATCTTATTTAAATGCTCGCGTCAGAATGAGAAACGACTCACATAAATGGCAGCATATGGAGTCTGTATCAGGTTCAGTACTGCTGTGGAGTTGGTCTCTAAGGGGGCTGTAATTCATAAAATGTGGCTTTCATCCAATCAGCATGCAGTGACCCCAGGTGCAGGACAGCCAGATGAAAAACAACTTAAAATCTCAGCTGGTGCTTTAGCCATGCTCACGGAAATATGATGATGAACTACAGAAATTATACCAATTGCTGTGTAAGATTTAAATACATGATAAACAGTGATTGATTATACCTTAATTCCTAAATGCCCTGCAAATATTACATGTTGTCTTATCCGTGCATATTTGGATGATTTATGATATAGCTTAAAACTATTTGCTTGACGTTTTTATTTGAGCTTAACAGGTCTCACATGTGCAAAATATCTGTTCACACTACTTTTTTGTTGATAATGAGCAGTTGAGAAATAAAGCTTGAGATAAAGTTTGCAAGAAACACAATATCATTACCTTAACAGACATAAAAACAAAGGTTTGAATACATAATTATCCTCCCTTAAGAGATCCTTCTTTTTTTAATATTTAAAAGTGACTACTGTTACCATCTCATGCAAATTACTGAGAAAATGCCTGTGTTAAGTGCTACCCCACATCACATCACTCCTGTTCTGAAGTCTTTACACTGGCTTCCTGTGTGTCAAAGAATAGATTTCAAAATACTGCTGCTGGTTTATAAAGCTTTGAATGGTTTAGGCCCAAAATACATTTCTGACCTCCTGCTAAATTATGAACCATCCAGATCTCTCAGGTCTTCAGGGACCGGTCAGCTTTTTGTCCACATAGTCAGAACTAAACATGGAGAAGCAGCGTTCAGTTATTATGCTCCAAATATCTGGAACAAGCTCCCAGAAACCTGCAGGTCCGCTGCAACTCTTACTACTTTTAAATCCAGACTGAAGACTTTTCTTTTTGTCGCTGCTTTTAATTGAACTATTCACATCGTAAACTGCACTGTAACTTTTATCCATGTATTTTTTCTTTTAATGTTTATTTTATTATCTTTTCTTTTTAATGACTGATTTTAAATGCCATTTTCTTAATGTCTTTCATTTTTTGTAAAGCACTTTGAATTGCCTTGTGTTGAAAGGAGCTATATAAATAAACTTGCCTTGCCTTGCCTTGCCTACCCCAGAGGTTTGCACATGTCACATTTGAGAGTGGAAAACAATGATCCGTAGCCAAAAACTGTATTGTACCTGCAGCTAAGGTTAAACGTTAAACACACACATAAAGAGAGTGAATCTGCCGTTGAAAATGGCAAAAAAAATAATCCTCAGTGTTCATTTAAAGGTATTTTAAATGACACTGTGAGGACTGCACGCTTTTAATTCTGTACGCAGGTAAGGCATTGAGAATTCTTCAGATTTCTTCTTTAATGACATAGTGTCAGTGGGTCTACTCATCACTGTGCTCACTGAAAAAACATACTACATAGAAAACAAGGCTTTATAGGGGGAGAAAAACAATCCTAAAAAATATTTTCATTCTTAGATTCCACAGCGCTGAGAGACCGCAGATGAAACAAAAGCAAGTGTCTTTGTCCCTGGAACTTGCAAAAAGTTCAAAGAGTGAATTCATGAATATATTACTAGAACTTCATCTGAACATCTGAATGTACTGAAGTCCATCAATAGCCTTTCTGTCTTCACACACAGGCACAGTCACAGTCTCCCTCTTTCTCTCCCTTTTTTTACTTTCACTTTGCCTCTCTCTCCTCCAACAACCACACCACACAAGGCCACCCATTCAAAGACCCTCCTCATCCAGAGGTAGCGTCCCCTGAAGTCCCTACAGACCATGCTGCCTGGGATTGAAGTGTGCGATAGGAAGGAGAGCCTGTGGGCTAGTTGCGTCTACCTTTCTGATGATGAAGCTACAGGGCTTTCTTTGAGTAATTCATCATTTTAATCAAGCAAAGCAGAGCATCACAGTCAGTTACATGGCACATTTCATGGCTTCCAGTACATGATGTTCCTTTGTGTGTGTGGGTCAGTTCAGGACTGTGATCAGTTCACACTTGAATCTGATATAACCCCAAAAATATGACCAAAAAAACATGTGTCTTTTTGCAAAGGAACAGTCTTTATATAATTAGGGTCCTCTTATATTCTCATTATTACGGTGTTTTAGTTTGGCAAAACACATTTCAGAGAGTGGGAGGATAGGGGTTTATTGGAGGGGTGCAACTAAGTTTTGTCCTGAGACCATCAATACAGTCAGTATGGTCATGCTAAAACTAAATGCAAATATGTGAGGGAAAATGTGTAGTGGCAGTAATATTGCATTATTTTGGTGCTTATAATATTCAAATGAACTATGAGTTGACTATCACTGAAGTGCCTTTTTCTGATGGTTAGTTACTGGTAAACAGACTGGGGTACTGTATTAATGAATCATTCGTTAATGGTTAGTTAATGAGTAGTTCCTCAGTGAACTTATGGTTAGTTACTGGTAAACAGACTGGGGGGGGTACTGTATTAACGAATCATTCGTTAATGGTTACTTAATGAGTAGTTCCTCAGTGACTGCGATGGATGGTTAGTTAGTTACTGGTAAACAGACTGGGGGGTACTGAATTAATGAATCATTCGTTAATGGTTACTTAATGAGGAGTTCCTGAGTGAACTAATGGTTAGTTACTGGTAAACAGACTGGGGTACTGTATTAATGAATCATTCGTTAATGGTTACTTTATGAGAAGTTCCTGAGTGAACTAATGGTTAGTTACTGGTAAACAGACTGGGGGGGTACTGTATTAATGAATCATTCGTTAATGGTTACTTAACGAGGAGTTCCTGGGAGACTTTGATTGAAGCAATGGTCCGCTGCAGCAGGGCACTTTTAAACCTGCCATCTTCGGCTGGCTTGGGTCCCACTCTGGATCAACTGGTGGAGGTGGATCCGATTTACCTTACCATTACTTAGGCCGTTTTGGTACGGTAAACTCAAGGAACGCAAACAAAAACTGTAGTTACCCATTACCTAATGATTACCTTACCGTTACTAAAACAGTAGTTACCCATTAAGTAATGCTTACCTTACCATTCGTTAAACAGTGTGTGTCCCCTCAAGTAAAGTAATGCATGAAAAACAGTAGTTACCCATTACCTAATGCTTACTTAACCATTCGTTAAGCATTGTGTGTCCCCTCAAGTAAAGTAATGCATCAAAAACAGTAGTTACCCATTAACTAATGATTACCTCACCATTATCTTACCATTAGTTAAGCAGTTTAACAAACAAACAAACAAACAAACACTGTTGATGACAATGACGGATCTACAGCCACTGAAGTTTTACATTTGTATTCAAACAACAACGATGAACATAAAAAAATGGAAATAAAAAATACTTTTTATAAAAAAAAAACTAAAAACAACTGCAAACCAAAAAAACATCCATTCCTTCCTCACTTCCCCTTTGGATTAATGGATAATAGTCCTCCATTGGTCTTCAAGTCCTGGACCTTCCCCTCTAAATGTTGGTCCTTTATGGCAGCTTTACACATCTCCGAGAAACGGAGAAGGGTTTCCCCCTTCTTCAGTGTTCCACGGATATCTTGGTAGATGCCCGGGTTCACGGCATGCAGTTCTGCAATTCCTGCAGTGTCGGCAATGGTTTTGCGGTCCACGCCTACCGCTCTGTAAGCCGCCGTTTTGTTATTCCCCTTGTTTACCGCCTCAAGAACACGCTTGTAGCGTCTTCTGGGGTCAGGACTGAAACAGAAAAAAAGACAAATATTTAACTATTTAACAACAGTACTTTGTTGTTGCCTATCCTAATGATGTCTGTAGTGCAGAAATCAGTTTGGATATGGGTTTATTTATTGATAATATTGTTGTACTAGTGTTATATAGTGGTAGTGTAATCCTTACATACAAAATTGTGTAATGAATTGGTGTAGTGTAAAGGTATTACTAGTTGTGTAGCTTTGCTCAAAGTAATGTTTACATGTTAGTTATTGTGTTTGGGGTGTGTACCTTTAAATACAGAAGTTAGGTTTGGGCAATCAGCTCTACTTTTATCCAATCATGTTTAATAATGATAACTGATAAGACGATCCACAATGTGGATTTAACGCTATATCGACATTGCCCCGTTTCTAATTTATAACGCATCAATATTGCCAAGTTTTAGCCTGGCATCCTCATGTCTCAGCAGCCTTTAAATGGAACAGTTTGGAGAATCTGCTCTCCCTGTTTTTTAAAAAAAATCTGACACTGCAGGTTAATGTAAGCGTGCAGAGACCAACAGAGATGGAGTTGTTTGGAAAGACTGGTGTCACTCTGAACAGAGCGACATCACAGCATGTTCTGTTTAACATTATAGGCCTACTTATATTCAGGGATGCAAACACACATATGGTGAAAAAAGAGATGCTCCTGACTACCATACAAGTTTAAGAAGATAATATTGGTTTGAAATAATTAAAAGCTATAAATAAACAGCAACAGGCTCTTTAACCAAGGCACTGTTAGCCTAACATGTAAACTAGTTGTTCACACTAATCCTAATATTATCACTTAATATTAGCAAATTCGATTTTATTTTTTAAAACATATTGATGTAAATACATACATATATCGATTTGTTGTATAAATATTGCAAATCAAAACCTTTATTCACTAATAATTAGCAAAAATAGTAGTTCTATCTCCTGTTATCAATGCATTCACATTGCCCGCCATGAACTTCCGGGGAACGATCCTCGTCTACATGAACCACGTGACGATAACCGTTTTTGGACTTCCGTTGTCACCATAGATATATATAAACACTAGATGACTCACCCGCGCTGCTGGCCAATGGAGACCAACGTTGCCACTTGGCCGCCATCTTGCTACAGGGAGTTCTCTCATTCATAACATTATGGTTTACTATTTAAATAACCATAGCTTGCTCAATTTTCAACCAATTTTCAAACGGTTTGGTTTTTTATAAACATCAAAGATGTAGTTATGATACTGCATACTTATAATCATGGACTTTCATATGAAAATAACATTAATCAGATAAAGCAATAGCTATACACACACACACACACACACAAGGTATTTATATTAAATATTTGCCGGTGTATATATTTCCATTAATTTTATTATATTGTTAATATTTAAAATAAATTATAAAATTAAAATACATTTATATTTTATATATAAAAATCGGTCTCATGTTACCACTCTGTAAGCCAAGAGTTGTTAATTTAGCAATGCCTTAGCTTTAAGAACAGGGACACAACTAATGACAATAGCATATGTTGGTATATTATTTAGATATTCACACCTTTATCAGAAGAACCAAACCAACATAAAATGTGCTCACAGACAGGGCAGTTCTGTCTAATTTATCACAATTATTTTTGACATGAGATCTTCATATCATCCTAGTTTTGTATTTAGTTTCTAGATTTGTAAACAAATCCAGAACCTTTGAAATATGTTATTGAAAAAAGACCAAGAATAATATAAACTGTACCATGTATCCTTCTGTAGTCCATTTGTGGTTTGTCTTGTCTCACCCTGGCTGATATATCACAAAATCCACTGTTTAAACAATTTAAACATAAACTATCCTATGTGTCCTTGGGTGTTATGAAAGGCGGCCCCCCAAAATAAATGTATTATTATTATTAAGAAGAACAACTTGGTGTGGTGTGGAGGGGATGTAGGAAGCAGGAGCAGGTGGGGAGAGATGGGACTTCAAGGTTATTTGTTTTAAATGTGTCTTGGAGATAAGGACCAGCTGCACACAATAAAATACAGTATAACACAAAACCAATAAGACACACGGTGACACATGGCACACCAACAATCAATCATCGTCCAGCCTCAGCTTTGGTATTCTTTCACAACCATGTTATGGGTTTATTAGACTGAGCAAACAAACATATGTGGTGATCCCACGGGTTCTTGTTTGCAGACAGCGGCGATTGGAGCATCCGTAGGCTGCACAAAAGTCCGGCATAGTCAGGTACTTCTGTAAACACAAAGCCAGCAAATTCCTGTATCATAATGCAAGATGTTTTTAACAAGCCAAACCACTTGGAATAAATCATGTGTAACTTAAGTTATGTTGAAAAGAAAGAGCAGTTCTGCCTCTCCCACTGGTGTAAAGTTGCTGGGTGAACTTTGTAATACTAGGTCTCACTCACAGCCTCTTGTTATTAGCCAGCTAATAAATACAACCACATACACAAAGAAAAGCTGCAATTTCAACATGTCCAAGCATCCTGTATCATAGCCATGCTAATCATGTTTATAATAAACCAAACCGTTTGTAAATCAGTCAAGATTTCAGTAAGTTAAGAGTATTTTTGTGCAGATCACTCACCTTACAACAGCTACCATAACGCGAATCAGAGTAACTGTTAACTGTAGCAAGATGGCGGCCGGTCAGCTACGCTGGAAAATCTCCCATGAGCCATCTAGTGTTTATATATATCTATGGTTGTCACTACCCGATCCGTCCCCCTGCCCGATCGGTACTGCGCATGTGCGAGATGGTCCGCCACATTGGACAACTCCGGACGGCAACCCAAGATGGACACTTGACACAGTGGCTTTTAGCAAAGCTCAAAAATAAAACGAGAGAGAGAGATGAGTTATTGTTATTATATATATATGTCTGTCCGTCCTGGGAGAGGGATCCCTCCTCTGTTGCTCTCCCTGAGGTTTCTCCCATTTTTCCCTTTAAACTGTGGGTTTTCTTCTGAAGTTTTTCCTTGTACGATGTGAGGGTCTAAGGACAGAGGGTGTCGTATTGTCATACTGATATTCTGTACACACTGTGAAGACCACTGAGACAAATGTAACATTTGTGATATTGGGCTATATAAATAAACATTGATTGATTGTTTGATTGATTGATTGTTATTACAACGTGACTTCACTATTATTTAACAACTCTTTTTATTGGGTTCTTTTATTTGGGGTTAAGTACATTGTCAGAATAAGTGAGAAGTTAATGTAACTTCTGTTAGACAGCCATATGCCATACATTTTTGCATACATTCACAGTAAATATGTATTCAGTATGATAGCTGTCTAACAGAAGTTAAATCCATTTCTCACTTATTCTGACAATGTACTTAACCCCAAATAAAAAAAAACAATAAAAAGAGTTGTTAAATAATAGTGAAGTCACGTTGTAATAACAATAACTCATCTCTCTCGAGTTTTCCTTTTGAGCTTTGCCAAAAGCCACTGTGTCAATGTTGTCCTACTTGAGTTGCCGTCAGTAGTTGTCCAATATGGCGGACCATCTCGCACATGCGCAGTACCGATCGGGCAGGGGGACGGATCGGGTAGTGACAGTTGTAACTCTTCTATCGCTGGCGCTGGTTTTTATTTATATATACAGTCTATGGTTTTGGGTTTTATCACTAGCCGAGATGCACGTGACAGGCTCATGGCCAATCGTAGCACTTGAATGCTATGAAGGGGCGTGTCTTGCATAGTGCTCCAGCCGGATCCCGATTTGCAGCCCATTAACACTTTATTACGGTTTTAATATTTTAATTGTATATCAGTGAAGATAAAGAAGCTGTGCTTTGTCAATTGAACAAGGAAGATGAAATACCTGATTCAAAATATCAAAACTATTGGTTTGAATCGTGTGAACAAGAAATGAGGATCAGGGTGCTTAGGGCGCTAGTGCGCTCAGCGGAGTTCGCTGTGCTTCCACTTCCGGTCTGGCCCAGCGGCAGCACATCTTGAACTACGCTGGGTGTTAGGGTTTGTGGTGGACGGGCAGTAGTAACGCCGCAGTAGTCAGGTTTTAGGTTATCATGCACACCAAATTACTCAGTCTTATTGACGGAAGACAGACTTTTTAAAAAAAGAAAAAATTAATTGAATGGCTAATGAAAAAGGAATTGCTTCAAGGAAAAATGAAATGCAAACTATGCAAAAAAAGGATGAAACTGGAGAAACACTCAAACGTCGACGGACTGCAGTGGTAAGTCTTACATTTTTAGCACGGGTTTTAACGATGACTTCCTCTGTTTACTGATATGTAATGTTACAAAGATAAGTTCTTTATCAGGAAAAAAGGACTAGGAATTTACTTTTTGTCTTTTGTAGGAAGTGCCGATGTAAAAAAAACACCGAGGGAAAACGACGAAGAAGTCAGTGAGGTCTTTGTCCCTGTTTCAGAGGAGCAAATTGTCCTTGTTCAGCTGGATGAAATACATTTACCAGGGTTGCCAACTCTCACGCATCTGGCGTGTGACACACGCTTTCACTCTCAATCTCACGCTCTCACGCTGCCCAAACTATTCTCACGCCAACAACAATAATACCGAAGACAAGAAACGGTTTTGAAAACTGTTGTCACGTAGTGATCGTCTTCTCAATAGAGCATCTTTGATAATGTCTTCTGGCCAATCAGAATCAAGATAACGCGTGGTGGTGTTGTTGCAGGAAGTCCCAACGGTGAATACTTCTGCTGTAGTACATCTCTATATACATCGACAACATTATGTGTTGATAGAAATCGTAATGAAATAAGACCCCACGGTTTGATGATTGATAGGTGTGTGGGCTGTCTTTCATTTTGACACACAGAACAATGGGGGCTATCCACCCTTATGGATAAGGGTAGAGGAGGGAAGAGTCATTCACACAGCCTTTTCCCTCTTCTCTCTGTGAGGAGCAGCAGGTTCAGCTTTCAGAACAAAGTAACACAAAACTAAAATGGCATTCATTTTTAAAATATGTCGTGTAGTAATACATTTATTTATTTGTCTTCTCAAGAGAGTAGGCTTCCAGAATGTGTATTTTATGTTAGTATTTCAAAAGATCTCCTGGGGGAGAATTCCCCCAGACCTCCCTGCAGGGGTTGGGTTTTCAGCATGTCAACTATTTCACCTGTGGGGAAATTGCAGGATTGGCTCCAGGTCGCCCTTTTTATTTACTTCAAGACAAATGTGCCTTTTTATTTGATACAGTTCAATTTGGATTGAGACAGGGAAATAATCTAAACCTCACGCGTGGCGTTTCACTGTCAAGGGGAGCGTGTATGTAATTACATTGCAAATACTGACTTGAGCCCCAACATAGATTACTCAACAAAAATACTCTGGAGCCGCAACTGCCGACCCGTATTGCGCATGCGCAGATCTAAGATCCAGTAGAAATGATAAAAAAGTAAAAGTCTGGTGCTTATTGTTCTACTAGGCCAAAATACAGTCAAAGAGTATATGAGAGTGAGAGTGTGTTAATTAATATATTTGGCAGTTTGGAGTAAGTCTGTAGATTTGTTTGTGTCTGTGTGTTTCATGTATGGGCCTCTCACGATAATTAATTTTGTTGGATACATTTTCCCGGAAATTATTGCGATAAACGATAATATTGTCGGCACCGTTGTATGACCATTTTAGACCACTGACATAATGATAATATATAATAATAATTCAAGTACATCCTTTCAAACGGCTAGTCACATCCTCATGTAAATGGAAATGTATCGAGTTCATTTTTATTTATCGTATGATAAGTCAATTAATTGCTTATTTCATTTCATTTCAAACCTTTATTTATACAGATACAATCCCATTGAGATCATTGATCTCTTTTCCAAGGGAGACCTGTTCAAGTAGTTCCACATGAAACATAAAAGCATAAACAGAACAACAAAAGGACATCATCCAGCATCATTTACATAATTATCCACATAAACAGGTACCAATAGCTTCTGATTGACTAGCATCCAACCGAGCTTTAAAAACATTTAGTGGCACCAGACTGTTCAGTTTCCATTTAATTTGCAGACTATTCCAAGACAGAGGAGCTGCGCATCTAAAAGCTGTCTTCCCTAAGACAGTCCTAGCAGTTGGGACATTTAATAAAACCACAGCATTCGATCTCAGGCAGTAGCCACGTACAATTTTCCGTGAGATCAGGGAGCAGATATAAGATGGAAGTTTCCATAGCATGGCTTTGTATATAAAAATGTACCAGTGACTGAGCCTCCGTACAGTTAGTGAAAGCAAACCAGCCCTTGCATACAGGGTACAGTGATGGGTTAATGCTTTACAGTTTGTCACAAAATCTCAGTGCACTGTGATAAGCAGCATCTAACTTGACCAGGCAATTGGCAGGTGCATTCATATAGACCAGATCCCCATAGTCCAGCACAGGTAAAAAGGTCACAGTGACTAGCCTTTTCCTGGCCTCAAGCGAGAAACAGAAACTTGTTTCTGAAAAAGAACCCTAGCCTAACCCTCAGTTTTTTTAGCAGGTTATTGACATGAAGTTTAAAAGAGAGACAATCATCAAGCCAGATACCAAGGTATTTGTAACAGGCATCAACTTCAAGTTTTGTTCCTTGCGTAGTTACAATATCTAAAACAGGCTCTGGTGTATTTTTTGCTTTTGAAAAGAGCATTACCTTGGTTTTATCCACATTTTAAAAGAAGCTTTAATTCAGAGAACTGAGTCTGAATAGTGTTAAAAACAGCCTATAATTTAACAACAGCCTCCTTAACGGTGGGACCTGCACAATACATCACAGTATCATCCGCATACAAATGTAAAGTAGCTTCATCCACATTATCACCTACGCTGTTAATATATATGGAGAATAAAAGTGGTCCTAAAACAGAACCTTGTGGTACACCATTAGAAATGTTTAACCACTCAGAAGACAGTCCATCAAAATGAACACATTGGGACCTTTCAGAGAGGTCGTTCACAAACCACCCCACTGCAAGGCTGGATAGGCCAATACTGAGTAGCCTCTGCTTTAAGATGAGATGATCAACGGTGTCAAACGCTTTGGAAAGGTCAATAAACAGAGCTGCACAACTCTGCTTATTATCTAAAATACTAGTAATGTCATTCACCACTTTCATTGTGGCAGTGATGGTGCTGTGTTTCTTTCTGAATCCTGACTGATGTTTAGACAGGATGACATTTGTACATAAAAACTCCTTTACCTGTTCACTCACTAGGCGTTCAAGAACCTTAGCCAGAACTGACAATTTAGAGATTGGCCTATAGTTATTTAAAATAGTTGCCTCCCCTCCTTTCAGTAAAGGCAAGACATAAACAGACTTCCATACTTTTGGAATTGTATTTGTGCTGAGGGAGAGGTTAAAAAGAGAAGTGAGAGGTGGAGCAATACAATCTGCAGCTATCTTTAAAAAGAAAGGCTCTAAGTTGTCCGGGCCAGCCGGTTTCCTAGGATCTAGCTTAGATAAGGCTTCATGAACAACATCAACAGTAAAAGGAGTAAAACTGAAAGGGTTTTCCAGACCACATTGTTCAGAGTCACAGACTGTGGTGTTTACAGAAGCAGAGTTAGTGACAGAATCAAATAGAGAACCACAGGACACAAAATGCTCATTAAAGCAATTTAGCATAGTGGCCCTGTCCGATATAGGGCCAGATGCTGTGGTAAGGCACGGAGGTAGCTCATTACGGATCTCACCGGTTGATATCGATTTTATTGCTTTCCAAAATTTCCTAGGATTATTTAGGTTTTCTGTGGTAACTGACAAATAGTACTTCGACTTTGCACTTTTGACATTTGAAGTGAAGCTATTCCTTAGCTGCCTTAGCCGCCACATCTCCTCCGTCCATACCTCTGGGAAAGGTGAGCTTGAGCTAGCCAGGGGAACGTTGCTAGCGCAGCTAACGTGCACGTTAGCTAGCATTATCCACGTCTTTAGGCGGCTCTTCTGATGATGTACTGTAGTACTAGTAGCAGCTTCACTTGTAGCTTCGGTGCTGCTAGACTCTTTCTTCTTGTGAATTATATTCTTTTTAGAAAAGAAGTCAAGTAAAAAATGTTTGCCTGCCATTATAGAGCTTTTTCGTTAGCGTTCTTGAGGGAAAGAGCTGCCGCAAAATCGGCGGGCGGTAAGCTGGCCGTGGGTGTGTCACTGACACACCCCCAGCTCGCTGCGGGGTCACGAGCGTAATGACTAATTATAATTCTTTAAGGAAATCGTTTTTATTTTTTATTATAATTACTGTGAAATGTATTATGTTTTTGTCATTATTACAACAAATACACACTTGCAACTGATAAGACTGGCAATGATTTTATATTTATTAGACTATTACAAAAAAGATCATGCTCCAAATAAGTGGGGGTACGGCGTACCCCCGCGTCCAACGCCCACTACACCACTGCCGATATCTAAATGCTAATTTCAGTTTCAGCGTCAATTACGTTATCCATTATATGTTAGCATTGAGCTAGCGGACTAAGCACTAGTTATTTGGCAATTCACAACGCAGGCTGCTTGGAGGTGTGGCGGGGCACAATGGCGGCGCTTTCACACCAAGCCCCCAGGAAGTGCGCCGGACTCTGATGAGAACATTCGAGAGTTTTTTCCCTCGGCATTATGAATGTGCATCCAACCCACGGGACCGCTCCGCCCGGCACCTTCAAGTTACGTGTTCAGTACTACATGCGTTTTACCCATAGACTGTATATATAAAGGTTTTACCTTTACCCATGGATGCACAATAAGAACGGACCCGTATCGTTACCGTTCGGGTGTTCAGAGCAGAGCTCCCTGTTGGAGCGGCAGAGCGTGATGTGAACAGAATTTTTTTTCTGTCGCAATATTATTTAAGGAATCGTTGAGCTAGCTAACTTGCCTACATTGTCACTATCTGCTAACATTAGCTTTCGTTTTCTAATAGTTTTTTTCATAGGCTATAAACAGAATAGATCTTGTACTAGAGTAAAAGTAGAAGTACTCAGATCTGGTACTTTAGTAAAAGTAGAAGTACTCAGATATTGTACTTGAGTAAAACAGAAGTACTCAGATCTTGTACTTGAGTAAAAGTAGAAGTACTCAGATATTTTACTTGAGTAAAACAGAAGTACTCAGATATTGCACTTGACTATAAGTACTCAGATCTTGTACTAGAGTAAAAGTAGAAGTACCAGAGTGTACGAATACTCTGTTACAGTAAAATTCCTGCATTCAAAATGTTCCTCAACAAAAAAATGGGTTCAGAATGTTTCAATGTTTGATTATTCTAATAGCTTAAAAATACATGTTTAGATGCTCTGATACAGGGAAACTTGATAGATAAAATTAATTAGCAAGATTAAAATATTCTGTTTCATCTTGAGTAATAACCAGGGGTGCACATAACTTTTTTCCCTGGTTCTCAAAGAAGCACCTGGAGATGTTGCTTGGTGCTCATCCTTAACATCAAATAAACCGTAACTTTTGAGGGGGTCTTGACTTTATTTGCCAGACACATGCGCTGAACACAAATGCAGAGGTGACCACAGAACACACATGCAGAGGTGAACACAAGACAACATTAGCACGACCAGTAATCCTACAAGCTGTCATCACTACCCTCCTGACTGTTCTCCTCACTGTCTTCCTCTCTGTCAGACATGGTAGCTGATGATGTAGGCCTACTACTTTCTCTCTGGTTGAGTCTGCGATTAGATGCTAGCATCCACAAGTCAACAGCTGGTTTTGGGTCGAAAGTCTCTGTTGTCATCTTAGAAAAGTGGATGTAATCAAATAAGTATGTGAACATAACCAATAACCTACCATAGCCAATAACAAATTAATGTAACTTATTTTATTGTTGTTGTTCTTATCTTATTTTACCTTAACATTTATTTATTTATGCATTTTTTTTTATCTTTCCAGTTTTAAAGGATATTTTTGGTTTACTGTCCATTGGAATGATTTCAAACCTGTTTATCCCAATAATTATAAAGGAGTGCCTTGAAAATATGTGTTTACATAAATTGTGATCAAAACGTTTGAGACCCACTGAGATAACTTAGACTAAAGTGAACTATCTAAACCAGGGGTCTTCAACTAAAATTCAACGAGGTCCAGTTAGAGAAAATCTCCCCATGCAAAGGTCCGGAACATCAAAATGTCTAACTTGCTTCATGAATTAGTGTGATATATATTGAAGTAGCCTGCAGCTTTATCAACGTCTGCATGTAATCAACAACTGACTGCCAATCAAATAAAGAAAGTACAATTCAAAAACAACAATATTTATTGTCAATTAACATTGAACTATACAGATATACAGTAAATACTGTGGATATGTGTAATGTTCCTCTCAGGCGGCATTTACAAATAAAATAGAGAAAATAAATAAAATAGCTTTTGAAAATATGTGCATCATAAAGTGCTTAATTTTAGATAAATAAAATAAAGTGTAGCAGCAGCTTGAGAGTCCCTTTTTATTTGTTAACCGTTTCACATCATGACTTAACAGTTTCAGACGATTATAGAACAATATCAGTCTTTACACATCATAACAATTGAACAGTTTTAAAGTTTCTCTTTCTTTCCGTCTTATATTGCAGTCCCTCACTCACTTTGTTTAAATTCAGTGTAAGAATTGAGCTGGAGCTTGTCCTGCCAGGAGTTTGTAAATCTGGGCCGACATGGTGTCAGGGCTATTCTCATACACATGCAGGTGCTCATTGGTTACAGTGATGCAAACACAGGTATGGTGAAAAAAGCGAGAACTATTCGAAGCAGAAAAAAAGCAGCGTAATATACCATCTGACAAAGGCCTGTGCTATTGCTTCAATTAACTGGCTATTCTTTATAATATACTCAGATCAATAGGAGACAGAAATGTTAAGTTATAAATCAAGGGTTTTTATTATTATTTTCAGCAGGGGTGGGGAACCTTTTTCCTTTACATTTTTACAACATCCTCCGAGGCTCGTACAAATTATTGAACTCAACCTCTGCTTAAAAAAAACTAAAATTACACCCCATTCATTTGGCCTTTCTTTCATGCTGTGCAAAGAAAAAGCAACCTCTTAATCCAGATATCTCACCATGACTCACATATGCATGCAGTGCACGGTGTGGCGTGACCACCAACACAGAAAGATATGGACACAAGATGTGTGCAAATGTATTTAGTATCCTATCCATGTGAACATAATTTAAGTGGGGGGGACCTAACCTCCTCTAGGGGGGTCCGGGGGCATGCTCCCCCGGGAAGATTTTTTTTTTTTTTAAATATTGAAGTTAAAAGCATCACTCTGGTACACTTTGAGAGCAACATTAAGAGATCTATGGATACATCTCTCAACATCCATATGAAACAGAACTGTAAGCATATTTTTCTTTTTAGATATTTTACAAATCACTCCCATTTTAAACTCTATTCTTGTTATTTTTAACAACTTTTTTGTTACTGTCATATAGTATTTGATACCTGTTTTTCATTTAGTCTCATTAATAACTATATTGATCATATCAAGGTGTGCCTTAACCTCACTGAGCTGAGGTTATTTGAGCCTCTCAGGAGAGAGCTCTCTTCCACCTGGTTGTAGAAAAGCGCTTTAAATTCGTTAGCATAGCTAGCTAACCAGATGCTAATAACAACAGATCGCCACTGTGCTTACAACTAAAGACACAGCCACGCAAACACTGCGGCATGTGTACGGATCCTTATGGGTATTGCAATATTTTAAGGGCTGGAGCGGCGTTCCGGTGCTCTCTGTCAGCACTCCTTTCAGACGAGACATATACCACGTGGCCAGTCCTTTATTAGTATATAAGTGCTTTGTTAATAATTCTAACGTCAATAAATCCTTTACAAACTATTCTTGTTGTCAGTCTTACATTTGTATCATATATCGTTATTAATATGATGTCGAGTCGATTTGATACCCGTTTATACTTGTATGAACTAGGATATCTGATCTCGGTGGGTCTTAATGAGGCTTGATACAGACCTCAGTCAGTATACTATATTATAATATGTATATTATATGGCTTAAAGTGTACATACATTCGCTCACATTATAAATGATGGTCGGGTTGCATTTTTCTGGAACTTTTTAACAAGGTTAATGTAAAATATTGTAGTGTGGTGGTACGATATGTCGTGTTGATCCGCGGCGCACTCATAACGTGCAGGGCTGGAGTGACTTTTGCTGTTGGGACTCGGGTTTGAGTCCAGCATGAACTTTTTTGTTATTTTCATGTCGATGGACACTGCATATTATGTAGTTTGAATAGAGGATTCCTAATATTGTTTGCCGAGACCAAGATTAATGACCCATCAGCATTTTAAAGTCTAAATATCCCTGCACACGCAACAATGACATTTCTGCTGCTGTCTTTGCAAAACGAGTTAACAGTCACATTTGATCTGGATGAGTGCTGCAGAATGCAGAAGCGATGTATGTGTGTGTCTTTCACACAGCTGAAGACTTCTCCACGCTGCTTTCAAACTGTGAGTAAAGAACGTGTGCTTCACTTGGAGGCTGTCTGAAGGTGTACACAGGTCTCAGGTGGACTTGGTATCACATTAAGAACGATATTCAGTAATAAGTCTGCCAACAATAGCTGGTTTAAATGATTTATTGGAGCTTGCAATGTTTTGAACAGACATCAGTCAACTCGTTTTTCTTTTTGTAGTCCTCGCTGTTCGCGTCCGGATATCGCCATCGTAACCACAACCTCACACACTGGTACTGAATGTGCATCAAAGTGTTCCTATCCAGCCAAATATACCAAAAGATTTATGTAAACGACAGAAGAAGCGATCGAAATGTGTATTTCAGTCGAAGGCCACGCCTCCACATCTGTCAACCAGTTGATCGGGGAACCAGTTAAACCGGAACACCGGTCCGCCTGTTGCCGACCCCTGATCTAAACACTCAAGAGTCCTTTACCTCACTGAACTGTAGTTATCAGCCTCTCAGTCTGACTGGAGAGGACTCTCCCTCCACATCATTGTAGAAACATCTTCTTCTTATATCCGTTACGGTACATCCACACAGCAGCTTTAAACACATCTTCCAACGCTTCTCTGCCCATTGAATGGGGATGACGTCACTTTGCCTCGCTTTTCGCCGAACTGCATTGTGGGGGAGTGAAGCGATTTTCAGGATTTTCAGGATTCAAAAGTTGAGCAATGTTCAACTTTTGAAGCTGAGCTGGAAGCGCCAGCCAATCAAATCCCGTGTATGCAAATCTGACAGTAGAAGCGCTAGCCAATCAAACCACGTGTAAGCAGGGAGAACCAGTTCATTTCCTCATATTCCAAACGAGAAATTACGGTAGCAAATCACCCGGGTTCTTTACGACCAGAACTATTAACGGGATACAAACCGGAGGAACCAGGCATGGAGGGAGGTGGCAGAGACAGTGGGTGAAACTGGTAGGTTTTCGCCTGTTTGGGGAGTTTATATATATATATATATTGCCTGCATAAAATCCCCGGGTTTTTTTGCTTTGTATGTCGGGGGCGGGAGATTCATGTGATTGGTTGTTGGTCGCGTTGCTCGCAAAAAATCCCCAAGCTTTCAGACACGCCCAGCTTCAAGATTTTTGAAAAGCTGCTGTGTGGACGTACCGTTAGAGCAGCTAACACCATATTCTAATAACAACAGCGCCGGAACCGGTGCACCCTCCCTCGC